>NC_081391.1:25112884-25162884 GCF_030684315.1 Stegostoma tigrinum | reverse complement strand
ATCTCAGGGACCACCCAACACCTCTCTCCCACCATTGGTTTCCTGAACTGCCCGTCACCACAGTGTCCCACCTCCCAATGACCAATTGGATAGTTCTGAGAGAGGGTGACTAGCCCTGAAATAGTAACTCTGCCTCTATCTCTCTCTCGGTCTCTCCATAGATGCTGCCAGATGTGCTGAGTTTCTCCATTGTTCCCTGTTTGTGTCTTAAGTCTCATCCTTAGCTGACTTTTGAAATTTCCTTACCTTCTGACTCCTTCAGAAGAAGCTGATTCACTGGCGAGGAATTCCCCACCTGGGATTTCAGGATCTCCTGAATCCCTGTTAACTCAAAATTCATTTGCTGACAGGTTTATCTTCGTGTGTTCAAAATGGACGCGGAACGTCATTGGTCTATCTGAACCCAGCCATTATAAAATAACTTGCCTTCCAATCACAGCCTTTGATTCCCCCTTTACCCTGTCCTGGGGATTCCCCATAGAAGAGGTCAATCCTTGTCAGAGATCTCACTGATATCAATCCTAAATCATTGTGTTCCTCTTGTTATGGTTTATCTGAGTTCTTTTTCCAGCCTCCCATTCCAGCCCAGTAACAGCCCAGTAACAGCTCAGTAACAGCTCAGTAACAGCTCAGTAACAGCCCAGTAACAGCTCAGTAACAGCTCAGTAACAGCTCAGTAACAGCCCAGTAACAGCCCAGTAACAGCCCAGTAACAGCTCAGTAACAGCCCAGTAACAGCCCAGTAACAGCTCAGTAACAGCTCAGTAACAGCCCAGTAACAGCCCAGTAACCTGTATTCCTGCCCTGGTGTTTTACAGCCTCTGAAAGAGCTGAACTTCCATAGGGAGTGATGTACCTCACTGGCCCTCTCGGTTTGGGATCTGGGAGATGGCTGCAGCACATTACCATGTGATTGTACTCGATGACCAGGCGCATCTCATTCTGTCGAAGAAACTGGATGATTTTGTCATGGTCCAGCTCCCCTTCATTAAACTCAAAGTCCACACGCCCTTCGTCAAACTACAAGAAAGAACAGATAGCATTTTCAGCTCCCTCACAGTCCTATCCCAATCCCCAGCTTCCAGTCAGCTCTGCTCTCCCCATCCCCATCATTGAGCTCCAGTTCTGGGGATTCCTATCACGCTCCAGAGCCTCTCTACATCCATGCCTCAAATGATACTTGGCAGGCTATTTAGCAAAGGAGGGCGTCACACTTGTGACTAAGCTTGCACAGTGGTTAGCTCCTCACAGCACCAGGGGCCCGGGTTCGACCCCACCCTCAGGCAACCGTCTGTGTAGAGTTTGCACATTCTGTGTGGGTTTCCTTCAGGTGCTCCGGTCTCCTCCCACAGTCCAAAGATGCGCAGCTTAGGGTGGATTGGCCGTGGGAAATCACCCACAGTGTCCAGGGAGGTGCAGGCTAGGTTACAGAGCTAATGTTGGGTGTGGGTCTGGGTGGGATGCTTTTTGGAGGGGCAGTGTGAATTCAAAGGGCCGAATGGCCTGCTCCCACAGAGTAGGGATTCTATGATTCTCAATGGATGAAGGCTGCTTCAGCAGAGTTCAAGTTCCACTTGTTCCAGAGGTGTGTAATAATGTCTCTGCACATATTGATTAGAGAGTAATGCCTGAAGGCCACCCATTCCCAGTTTGTTAGCCAGTGATCGGGGTTATGGAGCCCCCCCCGACTTTGCGAAGGTCAACTGTCATTGCACTGTCCAACTGACTCAATCTGCTCAGGCCCAGCCTGTCCACGAGACCGGGGGAAGAGCTGAGACGGGGCAGGGGCAGACGGTGTTTCCGAATTTTGCCAGCAGGCCATGTTAGGGCTGTTCCTGACATTACAGCCGGAGCTGTGATATCCTCGGATCAGGGGAAAGTGGCCAGAGAGTGGAGTTTGCTCAGAGTCCAAGATTACACAGCAAGCTGGGAGAAAATAATCACGTCTGAATCACTTTGTATCCAACACCCCATTTCTGAGGAAGGGGTTTGAGTGGGTTTATGTTCCTTCCTGACATGTTCCTCACCCTGCATTTAAACAGGAAAACCACTCGGGGGGGAGAATCAAAATCCCTGTGGGGGAAGCCGGGGAGATTACAGACAGAAAAACAGTCACTAATGAAATCCATATCAAATCCAGGAAGAAGTGGGAAGAGGTGGAGGAGGTAAAGGAGAAGTTAGCTGGGGGTGGGGTTGGGGGTGGGGAAGATGTTAGCATGGGGAGAGAGGGGTGGGGAGATGTTAGCATGGGGAGAGAAGGGGTTGGGAGATGTTAGCATGGGGAGAGAGGGGGTTGGGAGATGTTAGCATGGGGTGAGAGGGGGAGGGGAGATGTCAGCATGGGGTGAGAGGGGGTTGGGAGATGTTAGCATGGGGTGAGAGGGGGTTGGGAGATGTTAGCATGGGGAGAGAGGGGGTTGGGAGATGTTAGCATGGGGAGAGAGGGGGTTGGGAGATGTTAGCATGGGGAGAGAGGGGGAGGGGAGATGTTAGCATGGGGTGAGAGGGGGATGGGAGATGTTAGCATGGGGATGAGAGAGGGTGGGGAGATGTTAGCACGGGGCAAGAGATGGTCAGGAGATGTTAGCATGGGGAGAGAGGGGCAGGGGAGATCTTAGCATGGGGAGAGAGGAGGTGGGGAGATATTAGCATGGGGACAGAAGGGGTGGGGAGATGTTAGCATGGGGAGAGAGAGGGTGGGGAGATGTTAGCATGGGGAGAGAGGGGGTGGGGAGATGTCAGCATGGGGAGAGAGGGGGAGGGGAGATGTTAGCATGGGGAGAGAGGGGGATGGGAGATGGGGTTTGTTAGCCCAGGGAGTATTTACGGTCTGGAGCAGAGACAGTTTGATGTTGAGTCTGGAATCACTCAATGTAGCGAGGAGGGAGAGGGTTTGAAATTCGTCATTAGGTGGTGACAGCTTGGGTAGGATTTGCTTTTATTGGGGCTGAACCTGGGCCTGTCTCTTACCTTCTTGAAGAGGCTGATCGTGTTGTGAGTGATGTTATACTTCTGCCAGACAGAACTCTCTGAAGTGATACCGAAAGGTAAATTCCTGACAGTGTCCACAACATCATTAAACGTCACTGCGGAGTCAGATTCCAGATCCTGTGGGAATGGCCAAGGGACAACTCAGGAAGGAAGCAATCCCACAATACTCACTGCTCAGGGCTGGCAAATACAGGAATTGTAGGAAACAGCCACGCCAGCCCCTCTCCTGAACCCCTGCCTGGTGAGTGATACCGAGGGTCTCCCAGGTGGGCACTGACACTGTTTCATGGAACAAACATGAAACAGAAGCAGCAGCTGATGAGGAAATGTCACAGAAGCCCTCAGGAGCGATGGACAGATGGTACGTCTCTGTCAAGGTACACTCTCTCAAGCCACGAGCGTACAAGATACTGAACAGAACAGGAGCCCGCCTCTTTCACAGCACTTCTCAGTCTCTCAGCCTGATGTATGGCCCAGCTAATGAAGATGCACTACAGAGAGTCACTAAGTGGGCAGTTTACCACAGCACATGTGGCAGAACATTTATACACAGCAAGAGCTCACAAACAGAACAGGCCAATGACAAAACCATCTCCATCAATACTGCTGGTGAAATACATCTTACTGCACAGATACCATTGTAACTCTACCGATGGAGAGCACATTAAACAGAATTCACTGGGAAACAAGGCCCTACTATCACATCTCATCTCAAAGAAAGCCCCTCCGACAGTGCGGCACTCCCTCAGCACTGACCCTCCGACAGTGCGGTGCTCCCTCAGCACTGACCCTCCGACAGTGCGGCGCTCCCTCAGCACTGACCCTCCGACAGTGCAGCACTCCCTCAGCACTGACCCTCCGACAGTGCGGCGCTCCCTCAGCACTGACCCTCCGACAGTGTGGCACTCCCTCAGCACTGACCCTCTGAGAGTGCGGCCCTCCCTCAGCACTGACCCTCCGACAGTGCGGCACTCCCTCAGTATTGACCCTCCGACAGTGCGGCACTCCCTCAGCACTGACCCTCCGACAGTGCGGCGCTCCCTCAGCACTGATCCTCCGACAGTGCGGCACTCCCTCAGCACTGACCCTCCGACAGTGCGGCACTCCCTCAGTACTGACCCTCCGACAGTGCGGCACTCCCTCAGCACTGACCCTCTGACAATACAACACCAGCTCAGTGCTGAGAGGTTGGGGTGTGGTACAACACAGATGGTCTAAGACTGACAACGAGGGAATGAAGGATATCACAGACCTTGATAAATCCGATGACACAAATTGGAGCCTCATTGATAAAATCTTCAGTGGTCGAGACATTTTTTAGGACCCAAATTCTTCTAGGTGCATCTGTAAAACACTCATAATTAGATAACTCAGATAGAGAACAATCCCTCCGACAGTGCGGCGTCCCCTCAGTACTGACCCTCCAACAGTGCGGTGCTCCCTCAGCACTGACCCTCTGACAGTGTGGGACTCCCTCAGTACTGATCCTCCTACAGTGCAGCACTCTCTCAGCACTGATCGTCCGACAGTGTCCACTCCCTCAGCACTGACCCTCCGACAGTGCGTCGCTCCCTCAGCACTGACCCTCCGACAGTGCGTCGCTCCCTCAGTACTGACCCTCTGACAGTGTGGCACTGCCTCTGTACTGACTATGGAATATCAATTATTTTAAAATCATTGGCTGGACCCAAAGCCCGAACCCTTTCCGTGAGGTTTTAGTTTGTGACCTGTTGAGCTGGTGAATGGAGTGAATTTTTACCTGCTTTTCTGTGATAAGCTCTGATGTGGTCAATGCTGTTCGCTCTGGGAGGTGGAAGTTTTGTTTTAGCTTCAATGTTTCATTCTGACTTCCCCTGTTTGATTAATTGCTGAGCAGGATTTCCCAAATCACCGAGTTCCAGACAAAGAGTGTGAGGAACTGACTCCTTTTCATTATTTAGCCTCTCTCTCCATTTATTGTCACAGGTTAATTCAAAAACTGTGCAGCATCTCTCAGTCCAGCTGCTGGACGTGTTGAGTTTTTTCAGCAATTTCTGTTTTTGTTTGGATTATTTGGTGCTTTAGCGGTTGGTTAATCTGCTCCCGATCCTGGGCTAACTGCACTGCGCCACGCTGATCAGAAGATTTCCTTATGGCCCTCTCCCACGTTCATGAGATGTGGGGTAGAGGGGGGAGTGCTGCCTGGATTATCTCAGAGAAGTCAGTGAATACAGTCACAGCTTTGTGTGTGCTCACTGGCCACTGTTTCTGAATTGATTAGCCAGCGTGTAGAAAGCTCAATGTGCTCTCACCCATGTTTCTCTTTGCAATCCTTCTCTGCTCTGATCCTCCAGGTCAGGGGCAGTGGGATTGGCCTGGCCTCCTGTCCATGGTAATGTTGCTTTCCCATGTTGACCTGACATAGCCTTCGCTTTTGCTTTGTTGAGCTAATCAAATGCTGAGCTACTTCGCTCTTCTGTACCAGCCACTGAACTGAGCTTTTTGGTTTGTACCTGACACACAGCGTGATGGCTCAGTGGTTAGCACTGCTGCCTCTCAGGGTTCAGGGCCAGGGTTTGATTCCACCCTTGGGCGACTGTCTGTGTGGAGTTTTCACATTCTCCCCATATCTGGGTGCTTTGGTTTCCTCCCACAGTCCAAAGATGTACAGTTTAGGTGGATTGGCCATGCTAAATTGCCAAATTTGCGTAGGTTTGGTGGATGGGCCATGGGAAATGCAGGTTTTCAGGAATGGATCTGGGTGGGCTCCTTTGCAAAGAGTCCATACTGTAGGGATTCTATGATTATTGGGCAAAAGGCTGACATAAATCTTCGGGTACAGGCTTGTTAATGTGCCCTTTGCTTCAGCATTGTCTGGGACACTTTCATCTGTTGTCAGGCCCCTTCGCAATTTCATGAGAGTCAGTCTCAGAAAGTTGCTATGTCGTCTACTGTGGGCACTTCTCCTTTCTGTCGAAAATCTTCCCTTTGGTTAGTTTCTGAGGTCTAAGCCCTCGCTGACCAAAACCGATTTTAATCTGCCTCCCACTAATCTCTCTGTTTCACCATCTACAGTTTCCACCCATAAACCCTTCCACCGCAGAATGCACCCCTTTTACAATTGCTGGTCTTTCTGCCTCCCAGGCGAAATTCAAATCACGAGTGCTTCACCGAAGCTTGTTCAAAGGAAAGAACTTCTAAGTCCTCAAAAATTAACTTCCTCTAATTCTAGGAAAACACTGACATCAAGGGCAATTTAACCAGGTTTTCTTGATCCAGAAAACAGTGAGTTTATCAGTTACTGAGCACAAGGAGAAATGATAACTGAGCACACAAACACACAGATTGGGTCTAACCAGTGTGTCTGAAAAACAGTTTTAAAGAAGGGTTCAATCTCTGAGCTATCTGTGAAAACTAGCTCGTCAAACATTGCCGTCATATCAGTGGATGCTGCTTTATCATTGAAGTTGGTAATGGAGCAGTAGATCCTGGGAATGTTCTCCATGCTGGTTGATTGAAGGTGAAGGTAACGTTTTCCTTTCTGTACCTGTAGTGCAGGGGTGTTTAATGGCAAACCCCAAAGCTGTGACCTTGACAGCTCACTAGTTCAGTCAGTAGAACATCCCTGCCACCCATGGGCTGGGTCTGGCAGTCACTTTTAACCCCTGTCCCAGTGTGTTCCTTAACGGGAGCAAATATGTCTCTCTCCCAGACTGCCGTCTTTTTAATTATCCTCCTGTTCACAATATGAGCTACTCAGAGGATTACACTTCCATTTATAAAGCATTTGTCTCCTTGAAGGTTCCTTGACAACTGCAGGTCTTTAATTTCTGTTTCTCTCTCTGTCCCTCTTTCTTTCTTGCTCTCCCTTTCTTCCTCTCTTTTTCTTTCTGATTCTTTTTCTCTCCCTCTTGCTCTCTCTCTTCCTTCCAGGTATTTGTTTTTCCTTTGTGGGTTGTGTGTTGCCAACTTCAGTTCAATGATTAGCTTTGAAATCAATAACTCGTGAGCTTCTTATAATTTTCTCACAGGCAGTAGCTCAGCTGTAGAGTATAGATCGAGTGGGAGATTGTTCCAGGCAAGTGAACACAGTATAAAATCTCTGGCTGCTGAATGTTTTGTGCCATGAAGTTTTGTTAGAACAATTAATGTATAAGAACACAAGAAACAGGAGCAGTTGGAGGCCATTCAGCCCCATGAGTCCTGCTGACCATTCTGTAACATCATGGTTGATTCTCTGCTTCATGGCTATTTTCTAACCCTCTGACTCGTTTTTCTGAAAGCACAGTCTTAAATATATTCCACAGCCCTCTGAGAGAATGGATACCAATTGCTCCCACCCTTTGAGTCATGTCTCTTCTCATCTTGGTCCAAAATGATTGTCCACTTTGTCCTGAGACTGCGCCCTCCTGTTTTAGTAGAGACCTCCTTCCAGTGCTGACCCTGCCCAACCTCCTCCCTTTAGAATATTGTATGTTTCCTTGTAATCACCTTTTGTTCTTCTAAACTCCAAAGAACATTGACCTAGTTTGTACCAATCAGGGGCCTCATTGCGGGAACCAGTCTAATGACCTTCACTGCAGCCCCTGAGATTTGAAGACTGACACTACCCATGCTGCCTCCGCAAAGCCCTACGCAGAAGAAAACTGTGTTTATTTTTGTGCCCCAGTGAAAGTCAACATCCCACTTGTCTTCCTGATCACTGGCTGCACCCTCATGTTTCCCATGTCAGGATTAATCCAAGAAATGTACAAGTTTCACGTGTTTTAAAAGATATTGTTCTTTTCTATTCATATAACTAACAAATAATATCTCACTTCCCTATGTTGTACTCCAAAGAAATTTACCAAGGATCTTCCTTCCAAACCCATTACCACTTCCATCCAGAGGGACAGGGGCAGCAGATACATGGGAACACCATCCCCTGCAAGATTCCCTCCAAACCACTCACCATTCTGACTTGGAAATATATCCCCGTTCCTTCACTGTCGCTGGGTCACAATCGTGGAATTCCCTCCCTAAGGACATTGTGGGTCAACCCACAGCAGGTGGACAGCAGTGGTTCGAGAAGTCAGCTACCCCCACCCCCACCTTCTCAAGAGGCAACTAGGGACGGACAATAAATGCTGGGCCCAGCCAGTGATGCCCACGTGGCACAAATGAATAAATTTATAAAAAGCTCCATCTGCCCCCTTGTTGCCCCCTTTGCTAAACCTGTCTACATCTCTACACCCACAGTGTGTACCATCCCCCCCGGAGCATTGCATTGCCAACGGTGGCGTGTGTGTGTTGTTTTTTGACCATCCCCCCCCCCAGGTTTCTCTGTGACCCAGGTGAATTATTCTCAGGGAGACGGTGAGCGACGCCTGTAACGATGCCCAGACTGGGTCACAAAGTACCACAGAGCAGCAGCTGAGCAGAGAGTTGGCACACGGGTCAGATTGTTGGATGTACTGCCCATAGAATCCAAGGGTAAAGCTGGAGCAGTCCACGCTGTGTGTGAGTTTAATCAGTTGGAGATTGAGGCAGCAAATGGTTAAGGGGCAGGTTACTGACAACCTGAACACCGCAAACTGCATCTCTCACATCAGAAAGAATTTAATGATCCAATCCTCGGACATGAATCTCCTCTTGACTGACCCTCTCTAATCCTTTCAGCTGATCACTTAGGGAGTGATTGCCAGCATCTGCCGGAAGCCCATTTCAAAAATAATTTTAAAGGAAGGAACTTGACGATGAGGAATATATAGAGTTACGGACACTAAGTAACTATCTTCAGTTAAACACAAGTGCACACTCAAAGAGTCAGCATTACGCATGACAAGTTGAATGGCCTGCTACAATTTTCTATGACTCCTACCTTCGGAGGAGCGGAGGCTTTCAAATTGTTTCTCCACATCTTTGGGGTTCTTCTCCCACTCCCCCTCGACGGTCGCCTCATCCTCAGCCCAGATGGAGTTCAGGGAGAGCAGGGTGAAGAGGATTAGGGTCTGTGGGATCATACCGAGTGTCCAAATGCACACAGTGCGAGCTGCCACTGCTCCAACTCCACAATGGACGTGCCCCAGAGAAAGCTGGCACTGATGTAACGGCCCAGCCACAATACCCGCTCCAAAGCCAACCCCACCCACAGCAAAAAGCGCACACTGAGTAACCCTGAACCTTGGAGAGATGGCAGGCCCCTGCCACTGGGGTAGCTCGTGACTGTGGGAACTGTTCAGGTGTAGGGGGAGGAGTAGGTGAGGGGTGGGGATGTGATGGGGGGGGGGGGGGGGGGGTGGTGCGCGACAGTCAGTGTTTCTCATTTTAGTAACGGCCGCCTGGCCATGACTGAGAACACCATCAACTTAAAGGAATGTGTAGTTCGAGCCTCAGCAAAAACTGATACTGCACAGAGCAGGCCTAACCATGGTGAAGCGCAGAAATAAAGTCTGGAGATGATCGGAAACTGGAATTAAAACCTGGATTGGCTGTTCTCGGTGTCAAGGATTAGTGGACAAGACCCATCACAGCTTTTGACCAAAGTTTCATTTCCCATGCCATTGGAATCGCTGCCCTTCAGTGGATCAGTGGAGGCCATTCAGTGCATTGAGCCTGTGTTAGCCCTCTGTGCTGTTCCATTAGTTCCACTCCCCACTCCCCTATGACACTTTCCCCATAGCCCTGCAAATCTAACCCCCACCCCCACGAGGGCTGGATTTATTCACCCTCCCCCTTCAGACCGCTTTTGTTCAATAAGGGGTGAAGGGGCATTTATAGTTGGCCAGGCGATTTTCTGATCATTGTCCCCCAACCCCAGGCCAGTCCCCATGGAACACTGGTGGGGGGGGTCAGAAATAACAGCCCCCTCCACTCCCGTTTCTAAATAAATCATTAAGGGATTGACCACACCCGCCCCCGCACCATTACGCCCATACCGTGACCAGCCAGTGGGGGCCGTCGGCTCAGAGTGGGCACCCCCATTTTTACGAAGAAAGGATTTAGAATCTCAGGAAGAAAGGTGGGGGACAGTTGCCCCACACTCATTGTAGGGAGTGGGGTACAGGAGCCCTGCCCTTGCAGGGAGCAGACACCCCTCCTTTCCTACCCCCAATCCGCTACATCTCACCCTGCACCAGCCCAGAACCCCCTCCCACTGATTCCCGGCTCTACATCCCTGTCTCTGGGATTTCCCACAGAATGGCCCGCTCTCCACAAACAAGCCATGGGCATTCCCACTTCACTCGAAGGGCTCGACCATTCTCCCACTGATGGATCAATGTAGCTGCTCCGAATCCACTCCCCACAACCCCTAAACCAGTCACTCACCAACACCCTTCCACAGTGGTCGAGAACGCCCTCGACCGTGTCTCTCGCATTTTCCGCAACTCATCCCTCACACCCCCACCCTGCAATAATAACCAGAGCAGAACCCCACTCGTCATCCCGTACCACCCCACCAAACTCCGGATCCAACACATCATCCTCCGACACTTCCGCCATCTACAATCCGATCCCACCACCAAAGATATTTTTCCCACCCCACCCTTGTCTGCTTTCCGGAGAGACCACTCTCTCCATGACTCCCTTGTCCGCTCCACATTCCCACCAGCCCCACCACACCGGGCACTTTTCCCTGCAACCGCAGGAAGTACTACATCTGCCCCTACGCCTCTCTCCTCATCCCTATTCCAGGCCCTAAGAAGACCTTCCACATCAAACAGATGTTCGCCTGCACATTTGCCAATGTGGTATACTGTATCTGCTGTACCGATGTGGCCTCCTCTACATTGGGGAAACCAAGTAGAGGCTTGGGGAGCATTTGCAGAACACCTCTGCTTGGGTCATACCAAACAACTGCACCTCCCAGTCGCGAACCATTTCAACTCCCCCTCCCATTCCTTGGACGACATGTCCATCATGGACCTCCTGCAGTGCCACAATGATGCCACCCGAAGGTTGCAGGAACAGCAACTCATATTCCGCTTGGGAACCCTGCAGCCCAATGGTATCAATGTGGATTTCACAAGCTTCAAAATCTCCCCTTCCCCCACGACATCCCAAAACCAGCCCAGCTCATCCCCACCTGCCTAACCTGTGAGGGAGGGGTAACGGTGGGGTGGGTGGGAGACTTGCCCTTCCCACATCACCCCTTACCTTCAGTATCCAGCCTCCTCTTGAATGTTCCTGTTGAATTGCCCCCAATGTCCTTTTCGGGCAGCACATTCCAGATCACAGCAACATTCTGTCTCGATGTTCCCACTGGGTCATTTGCCAATTCTTCACAAGCTTCAAAATCTCCCCTCCCCCAACCACATCCCAAAACCTGCCCAGCTCATCCCCACCTCCCTAACCTGTCCTTCCTCCGACCTATCCCCTCCTCCCACCTCAAGCCACACCTCCATATCCTACCTACCAGCCTCATCCCGCCCCCTCAACCTGTCCATCCTCCCTGGACTGATCAATCCTTTCCCTAACTCCCCACCTACACTCACCTTTACTGGCTCTATCCCCCTCCTCTTTGACCTGCCTGTCTCCTCTCCATCTATCTTCTCCTCTATCCATCTACCATCTGTCTCCCCCTTTCTCCCTATTTATTTCAGAATCCCCTTCCCCTCACCCATTTTCTGAAGAACGGTTTAGGCCCGAAACGTCAGCTTTCCTGCTCCCCTGATGCTGCTTGGCCTGCTGTGTTCATCCAGCTCCACACCTTGTTATCTCGGATTCTCCAGCATCTGCAGCTCCTGGTATCGCTGTGAGAATCCTGACCCTTTTGCCACCAGAAGCAGCCTCTTGTGAATTACTTTGTATTTGATTTTATTTCGTCACTTCCACCTGACGAAGGCACAGCGCTCCGAAAGTTTGTGATTTCAAATAAACCTGTTGGACTATAGCCTGGTGTCGTGTGACTCCTGGCTGTGTCGACCAGCAGCACCTCCGCACCATGTATACAGTCTGTATGTGACTGACATCCATCATTCCAGCACCCATTTCAAAGAACAAAGAACAAAGAAAATCACAGCACAGGAACAGGCCTTTCGGCCCTCCAAGCCTGAGCCGATCAAGGGCCTCTGTCTAATCTGTCACCTATTTTCTAACGGTCTCTGTCCATTTGCTCCCTGCCCATCCATGTACCTGTCCAGATATATCTTAAAAGATGCTAACGTGTCTGCGTCTACCACTTCTGCTGGCAACGCATTCCAGGCACCCACCACCCTCTGTGTAAAGAACTTTCCACGCATATCTCCCTTAAACTTTCCACCTCTCACTTTGAACTCATGACCCCTAGTAATTGAGACCCCACTCTGGGAAAAAGCTTCTTGCTATCCACCTTGTGGGTGGATACCCCTCATGATTTTGTAGACCTCAATCAGGTCCCCCCTCAATCTCCGTCTTTCCAATGAAAATAATCCTAATCTATTCAACCTCTCTTCATAGCTAGCGCCCTCCATACCAGGCAACATCCTGGTGAACCTCCTCTGCACCCTCCCCAAAGCATCCACATCCTTTTGGTAATGTGGCGACGAGAACTGTACACAGTACTCCAAATGTGGCCGAACCAAAGTCCGATACAACTGCAACATGACCTGCCAACTCCTGTACTCAATATCCCGCCCAATGAAGGAAAGCATGCCGTATGCCTTCTTGGCCACTCTATTGACCTGCGTTGTCACCTTCAGGGAACAATGGACCTGAACACCCAGATCTCTCTGTACATCAATTTTCCCCAGGACTTTTCCATTTACTGTATAGTTCGCCCTTCAATTTAATCTTCCAAAGTGCATCACCTCGCATTTACCCGGATTGAACTCCATCTGCCATTTATCTGCCCAACTCTCCAGTCTATCTATATTCTGCTTTAATCTCTGACAGTCCCCTTCACTATCTGCTACTCCACCAATCTTAGTGTCATCAGCAAACTTGCTGATCAGACCACCTACACCTTCCTCCAGATCATTTACATATATCACAAACAACAGTGGTCCCAGCACAGATCCCTGTGGAACACCACTGGTCACAGGTCTCCAATTTGAGAAACTCCCTTCCACTACTTCTCTCAGTCTCCTGTTGCCCAGCCAGTTTTTTATCCATCCAGCTAGCACACCCTGGACCCCATGCGACTTCCCTTTCTCCATCAGCCTGCCATGGGGAACCTTATCAAATGCCTTACTGAAGTCTGTTCAGCGAAATCTCCCTCCGGGCCTTCTCAAAGGCCTTCATGTATTTATTTGAAAAGTGCAGAGGTACGTTTCACACCTGATTCTGAAAATGATTAAAAGAAGAGATTAAGGAGGGAATTGTCAAATTTACTGGAAAAACTTTACCTCAGAAACAGAAGTTAAACACATTTTATTAACAGGACGGTAGCCATCTGGCCTGATGTAGAACATGTGCATTTTATAATGAAGCTGGCAAATCAGCAACAGGCTGTGTTTTAAATAGACTTCACGGACAACTGTTACAGCATTATATTGTCACAGAAATTGTTGCCTGTTATTAGGGGATGTCAGCTCAATCGTATCATCCACTTCCCGATCACACACACTGGGCTTGGAGTGCTTCAGAAATCATTTTACAGAACACAGCGCAGAAGTACAAGGAATGAGAGAGACAGAGAGGGGGGACAAAGGAAGGAACAGGCAAAGAGACAGCAAGGAGAACATGATCGACCGACAGGAGACAGGGAAGTGATGGAGAAAGCTAGAGACAGAAATGGGGAACAAACTGAACATGGAGCCATGGAGAGGAGAGTAAGAGAGAGAGAAAGAGAAGAAAGGCAACACAGAGCGTGGGATAGGGAGAAGAAGAGAGAAAGAGGATGAATGCAGAACAAGAGGAGAGTCGGAGAAGAAAGATGGAGAGTGGGGGATGGAGGGATGGGAGAGAATGAGCGTGGGGGATGGAGGGAGGAGAGCGAAAGGAGGTAAAGATCAAGATTCCACCAGCTGTTCCCTCATGTGGGGGTCGGGGGACACGGGGGGGTGGGGGCAGAGTATGGGTTACTGGGATAGTACAGGGTTGAGTGGGCTGCAGTGGTAGAGCTGTGGAGCATGTGCTTAGCAAGTAGCAGGGTGGCAAGGGATGGGAGTGGCAGGGGATGGGGGTGGCAAGTGATGGGGATGGCACAGGATGGGGGTGGCAGCGGATGGGGGTGACAGGGGATGGGTGTGTGAGGGGTGGCAGGTGATGGGGGTGGCAGACGATGGGGTGGCAGGTGATGGGGATGGTAGGGGATGGGGGTGGCAGGGGATGGGGGAGCCAGGTGCTGGGGTGGCAGGTGACGGGGGTGGCAGGTGATGGGGGTGTCAGGGGATGGGGATGGCAGGTGATGGGGGTGTCAGGGGATGGGGGTGTCAGGGGATGAGGGTGGCAAGGTGATGGGTGGCAGGATGCAATGTCAGGAACCTTCTCTCTCCCATACTAACTATTCCTTCCACTCCTTCTTCAGGCACAGGGCCCATTCCCAGCTCAAGTGGTCAGTCTTGTCATCGTCTGTGAAGCTGGATTTCACTAAGTACTGGCCACGGGCTGTCAGACCCTTTGGGGCTTCATCTGAGGGGGTCACAAACTCGTATTCCTCAGCACGTGGGCCATAACTCCCCACCATGAAAGCTGTCTTCTCCACTGTTGGGAGAGAGAGAGAGAGAGTGAGCATTGACAGCAGCTATCATCACCGCACAGCCTGAGCACTTCATAAATGACTGCTTAGTGTAGGAAATGCAACCATCAACATTCACACAGCAAGATCCCACAAACAACAAGAAGATAATAACAGTGCGGCACTCCCTCAGCACTGACCCTCTGACAGTGCCCCCTCCCTCAGCACTGACCCTCTGACAGTGCCCATTCCCTCAGCACTGACCCTCCGACAGTGCGGCGCTCCCTCAGCGCTGATACTCCGACAGTGCGGCGCTCCCTCAGCGCTGATACTCCGACAGTGCCCACTCCCTCAGCCCTGACCCTCCGACAGTGCCCACTCCCTCAGCACTGACCCTCCGACAGTGCCCACTCCCTCAGCCCTGACCCTCCGATAGTGCCCACTCCCTCAGCACTGGCCCTCCAACAGTGCCCACTCCCTCAGCACTGACCCTCCGACAGTGAGGCACTCCCTCAGCACTGACCCTCTGACAGTGCCTACTCCCTCAGCACTGACCCTCCGACAGTGCGGCGCTCCCTCAGCACTGACCCTCCGACAGTGCGGCGCTCCCTCAGCACTGACCCTCCGACAGTGAGGCACTCCCTCAGCACTAACCCTCCAACACTTCCTCAGTGGTCCATTGGCAACTTTATCAACTGCAAAATATTCCAGGCAACTCTCTCGCTGACCCCTGGGTGTAGCACATGTAATTGAGGTTGTGTTTTGTGATGTGACCACCTTGTCTGACAGTGATGGCTGGCTCTCCTTCCCCAGATGCCCTGAACCATCTACTCGGGAACACTTATTCCTTCCCCTTGGGTTGGAGCTGTAGCAGCACACCTTCCCCCGATTGCAATCGAAAGCATGTTTGTGAGGTGACCCTCACTGGACCCCGCTCTGTGTTTGTCCACCATCACATTTCCCTGACCTTTACAATGAGCCCAGCTCACTGCGACATTTCAACACTAACCAGCTCATGTTAAAGTCGTTGAGTCATTGTGGGCTACAGCCCTTTGGCCCATCTTGTCCATGTTGGCCCACTGCTCCGTGCTATCTATTCTAATCCCATTGCCAGCCCTGTGCCCACAGCCTTGTCTGCCTTCCCATCTCATCAAAATACCTCTTCTAAGACTTTATATCTCTACATTCCTCAGAGACAGAGGGTCATTCACTGACAGGAGGGTTTGGTGGAGGGGTTTACCGGGTTACATCAGAGGGTGGTTAGAGATCACCCATATTGCTGTGTGTCAGGAATCATAGGTAGGCCAGATGGTGTAAGGGCAGGATGGATTTCCTTCCCCATTGTACACCAGAAGGGATTTTTTGATAATCAGTGACCTACACCAAACGCAGCTTCATATTTTTAATCTGAATACAAATTTGCAATCTGGCACCGTGGGATTTCAGCTCATCCTGTAGATTATCGGTAAATGTGTAACTGATTCAGAAATATAATCCTGCGCGTCCGCTTCCCCCAACATCAGCTGGCTCACAAACCAGAAAATATTCCATTACAAATATCACTCAGATGAATCCCAATGACAGACAAAAGGTCCCCATCAGTTCCCAGCAGCTCACCTTTCATCCCCTTCCTGTAGGTGACTGCAATGTATTTCAATCCAGAAACAATTTCTTTATTTACCTGGAGAGAGGAATTGGTTTTAGTTCCCAGTTTGTAAAATGTAAGCAGAATAAAATGAGATTCAAACCTGGTGAATTTGCTGATTTACTAAAACAGAAACTGCTCGTTTCTATCAGCTTTTCATTCCTTCAATCACAATTTCCATTGGGTTGGACAGAAACTTTACGGATACTTACAGGACAGAGACTTCTGTCATTCATTTTACCATCAAACATACCCAGAACAGTTACAGCACCAAGTTAATTACTCAGCAAATCTCCCTCAATTCTTTCACACTGAAAGCAATTCCTCCACTACACTGTCCTCCATCAAACACTCCCAGGACAGGAACAACACGGGGTTAGATACAGAGTAAAGCTCCCTCTACACTGTCCCCATCAAACACTCCCAGGACAGGGACAGCACAGGGTTAGATACAGAGTAAAGCTCTCTCTACACTGTTCCCATCAAACACTCCCAGGGACAGGAACAGCACGGGGTTAGATACAGAGTAAAGCTCCCTCTACACTGTTCCCATCAAACACTCCCAGGGACAGGAACAACACGGGGTTAGATACAGAGTGAAGCTCCCTCTACACTGTCCCCTATCAAACACTCCCAGGGACAGGAACAACACGGGGTTAGATACAGAGTAAAGCTCCCTCTACACTGTCCCCTACCAAACACTCCCAGGACAAGGACAGCACGGGGTTAGTTACAGAGTAAAGCTCCCTCTACATTGTCCACATCAAACACTCCCAAGTCACTTGAAATCAAATCATAGAAAAGAGGAACATGAGTAGGCCATCCAGCCCTTCCAGCCCCATCAGCCATTCAACAGGTTTTTGGCTAACCATCCAAGTCATCCCCTGCTCCTTCCCCCAGGCCCTTCGATCACTGTAGCCCTGAGAAGTACAAAGAATTAATCCTAATCACAGCTGCCTCTCACTGATGAGATGAGATTTGAATTGGTTACAAACAGTAACTATATCTCTTTCTCTCTCTGTGCTCCGTTTCATCTTCACTGACAAACTGGAACACGATCTCACTGGGGCTGATGGTAACAAACATGTTTGGTGACTTGTGAGCAGGTCACTGTCGTTGGAATACAGCAGGTTACAGAGTAACCAGGATGGTTACCATGAGACAATACAGCCTTGCTCTAACTGAGGGGGCTACAATGACTGAAGGATTTAATAGGCTCGCTGGAAGAAGGCTGTTACCCTGGTGGGTGGGGTTGGGGGTTTCGGGGGGTGAGGTGGAGACTGTGGTGGCCATAACATGGGAGATCAACTTGAAAGTCTGAACCAGGTCATCCTGGGGCGAGGTCAGCAAGCGTTTCTTCACACAAGAACTCCCTTCCCAAAGGCAAGCGAGAGGTTTATTGGGAATGGAGATCAGAGGATACGGGGCGGGCGTTCGGGCATATTCTGACAGATAATGAAGCGAGGGTTGATGTAAACGGGATTTCTCGATACAGAGACAAAGGTGCAGACTTTCCTTGGGTAAACAATTGATCCCAAGACTATCTACCTGTGCTCTAGTTCACCCTAACAACTGATGTGGGTCAGTGTGGAGTACAGCCCCCAACTCTGACCAAAACAGCAGAATGATTCCCTCAGAGAATAACATCAGTCAAACCACAGAAATACGAATGCTCTGAAATGGGTTAGAATTGGAGGAAATATATTGAGTCTTACAACACAGAAACAAACCCTTCAATCCAACGCATCTGTATTGAACACATATTCTAAACTAGTTCCATTTGTCAGCATTTGGCCCTGTAAACCCTTCCTATCCATATATCCATCCAGATGCCTTTTAAATGTTATAATTGTACCAGCCTCCACCACTTCCTCTGGCAGTTCATTCCATACACACACCACCTTCTGTGTGAAAAAGTTACCCCTCAGGTCCCTTTAAATCTTTCCCCTCCCACCTTCAAACTGCGCCCCTGTAGTTTTGGACTGCCTCACCCTGGGGAAAAGACCTTGCCTACTCATCCTATCTATGCCCGTCATGATTTTATAAACTTTTATAAGGTCACACCTCAGCATCCAGGGAAAATAGCCCCAGCCCATTCAGCCTCCTGCTACAGATCAAACCCTCCAAGCCCGGCAACATCCCTTGCACCAGTTCAAGTTTCACAATAGCCTGCCGAAAGCAGGAAGACCAGAACAGAATCGAAACGTCAGCTTTTGTGCTCCTAAGATGCTGCCTGGCCTGCTGTGTTCATCCAGCTCCACACTTTGTTATCTCGGATTCTCCAGCATCTGCAGTTCCCATTATCACAGAATGCAGGGTACGTGTCATGGTGACTCATCAAATCAACATTATGTCAAACAGGAAAACAAACAGTCACAAGGTGAGACTGACTTTGAAGTGGATTTTCACTTTGTAGGAAACGCCTTCCTTTAACACGAACTTTGTGCTCTTCAAGGCCCGGAGGTCACCTGTTCAATACAACACAATCTGTTAGTGCCAGGAACAATGGACAAACGCCACAACATGGGGCTGTCATTTCTGTAGTGCCTTACAGAACCACAGTGCTTCACACAAAAAATGTGAACAAAATTCAGACCCAGGGCAGGAGGAAGCGAAACACAGCAAGTTCCCACAAATGCAATGTGATCATGTCCAGGAAACCTGTCTCTCTAATTCATCAAGGGAAAAATGTTGAGTACACCCTTGGGATAGATAGCCCCTGCTCCTCTTCAAGATACTGGCTGTGTCACAGGGAGCTTCACTTCCCATTTCAGCTGTAAACTGGAATCTCCCACAGTGCCCACTCCCTCAGCACTGACCCTCCGACAGTGCCCACTCCCTCAGCACTGACAGTCCCACAGTGCCCACTCCCTCGGCACTGACCCTCCGACAGTGCCCACTCCCTCAGCACTGACCCTCCGACAGTGCCCACTCCCTCAGCACTGACCCTCCGACAGTGCCCACTCCCTCAGCACTGACCCTCTGACAGTGCCCACTCCCTCAGCACTGACCCTCTGACAGTGCCCACTCCCTCAGCACTGACCCTCCGACAGTGCCCACTCCCTCAGCACTGACCCTCTGACAGTGCCCACTCCCTCAGCACTGACTCTCTGACAGTGCCCACTCCCTCAGCCTTGACCTCCGACAGTGCCCACTCCCTCAGCACTGACCCTCCGACAGTGCCCACTCCCTCAGCACTGACCCTCCGACAGTGCCCACTCCCTCAGCACTGTGCTGACAGTGTTAACCTGAATTATTAAACCCGTTTGATGTTGAAGCAGCATTATGCCATTTGGCGCATCAAGTCTGCTCTGCCATTTGATCATGGCTGACATGTTTCTTAATCCCAGTCTCCTGCCTTCTCCTCCTAACCTTGATCGTTTAACAATCAAGAATCCATCTCTCTCTGTCACAATTGCAGTTAGTGAACCAGCATTCACTTCCCCCTGCGTTAGTGAGTTCCACTGACGTTTGATCTGATTTGGCTTTCGAAGAATTGAGTTTAAAACTGGCAGGATTGGCGGAGGGGCCCTGAATGAGGAATGGGTAACAAGCTGTTGGGAATGGATTGGATTTAACCCCTTTGCTTTGTGGATGGTGAGTGATCTGTTACAGTCCTAATTGTGGACGCTTTCGAGAGGGTGGAAGGGAGATTTACCAGGATGCTGCCTGGACGGGAGGGCAGGTCTTATGAGGAAAGGTTCAGAGAGTTGGGGCTTTTCTCAATGGAGCGAAGAAGGGTGAGAGGTGACTTGATAGAGGTGTACAAGATGATGAGAGGCATGGATAGAGTGGATAGTCAGAGACTTTTTCCCAGGGTGGAAATGACTGTTACAAGGAGTCATAACTTTAATGTGAGTGGAGGAAGGTAAAGGGGAGATGTCAGAGGCAGGTTCTTTACACAGTGTGGTGGGCGTGTGGAATGTGCTGCCAGCGGTGGCACTGAAGCCAGATACTTTAGGGACATTTAAGCAACTCTTGGATAGGCTCACGGATGGATGTAATCCCGGGTTCGCTGTTCAGTCAAGTGTTTGAGATGCACAGTGGGCAGATGCTCCTGTGGGCAGTTCACAGCTTGTCCTTGCCAGGGTTGGGGGGGGTGGGCTGTGGCCTGGACACTGCTCACAGATTGGCCTTGGCAATGGGATGGCAGGGAACTAGCGTGCTGTTACTTTGAGGAAAGTTTGGGAGGCGGCAGTATGTGTGAGCTAGTTAATCCCAAAATTACAAGCTCATTTTAAATACATTTATTCGGTCACGGGGTGAGGGCATTGCTGGCTAGGGCAGCATTTATTGCCCATCCCTAATTGCCCAGGGGGCAGATAGGAATCAACTACATTGCTGTGGGTCTGGAGTCACATGTAGGCCAGACCAGGTAAGGATGGCAGTTTCCTTCGCTAAAGGGCATTAGTGAACCAGATGGGTTTTTCCAACAATCGACAATGCTTTATTGTCATTATTAAACTCTTAATTCTAAATTTTTACTGAATTCAGATTCTGTGGCAGGATTGAAACCTGAAGCCCCAGAACCTTACTTGTGCCTCTGAACTAATAGCAATATTACCACTAGGCCCCCACGACCAACCCCCACACTGTGCACCTCACCCCCATGCCATTCTGGAGAAATGGGCTCAAACCCACCATGACAGAGGCTAAAAAGTGATCTAAATAAAATTGTGGAATTTAAAAGAAAGTGGTCTAATGGTGATCGTGTAACTGTTTTCAATCATTATAAAAACCCATCTGGTTCACTAATGCCCTTGAGGGAAGGAAACTGCCATCCTTACCTGGTCTGGCCTTCACGTGACTCCAGGCCCACAGCAATATTGACTCTTCACTGCCCTCTGGGCTAATAGGGAGAGGCAATAAATGGCAGTTCAGCCAGCGACGCCTGTAACCATGAACAGACATAAAAATTGTTTTCTTCAATGCTCAGCAGTTGAATGAAGGAAGTGAATAAAACATTTCCCCGCAGAGCAGCGATCTGAGCAAGTAACTGGCAGGTCGTCACAAGCTGTTTCTCACAAAGTCCTTTTAAGGGAGAAACTGTGAGCACAAGCACTTTGTCAGGTGTCAGCCTCAAAGATCCAATCATCAGGTCTGCATTGAAGCCGCAGGGTCTAGGCTTCCTGAGTCAGGGTTCAGTCATAGTGAGAGACAGGCACATCGTAACCGTGACTTTACATTCACCTCCAAAACTGAATGGGTGTCACTTTTTGAAATATTAGCCGTCCTTAAGCAGCAAGTTTGAAATTAATATTCTTTGAAAATGAAACAGTCTGTCTGTTCCAATTTATCTCAGATCCTTTAGGTTTGGTGCCAGGTTTGTTTTGCAAATTACAACAAACAATGTTACCCCACAACGTCCTGAAAGTAACCACATCCTTGGGGGAAGGGAGGGGTGGGAGGGGGGCAGTTGTTGAGGTATTCGTCTGTCTGCCAAAGGACATGATTTATTGAGGAGATTGTTGATCATAGTGGATTTTTTCACTCCAACCGTTTGGATTAAAAGCCAACCTGCAAAATTAAACTTGGTGTGTTCAATCTGTGTTAGCCTGTGATCCCCCAGAAATTGGAAATAAAACTGAAGACATGCATTTATGTAGCACCTTTTGTATGAAACACTGAAGCCAGTTTGTACACAGCAAGATCCCACAAACTGAAACGTGGGGCTGACGAGAGACAGCTGTTGGCCTGGAGCCCTTGGAGAACTCTGCTCTCGATATGTTATGCCCACTGAGAGGCCAGACTGGGACTTGGCTCTTAACTAAAAGGTGGCACCTTTGGCAGTGCAGCACTCCCTCGATACCTCACCATTGTCAATCTAGATGTTTGCGCACAGAACCCTCACCCTCTGAGTCACAGCTGCCCAATGGCTGTTACCACTGGCCAAGGAGGGCACAGTGCTAGCATCATGTTTGTTGAAAACCTACTTCTCTTTGCAGAATCCCTGACACACAATCAAATCATTATGTTCCATTCACATAAAAACCAGCAGATGGACCGAATGGCCTCTTTCTATGCTGGAAATGCAACTTTATCCTGTAGACATTGTTTACTTGGGCTTTAGTAAAGCTTGTGACAAGGTTCCACATGGTAGACTAATTAGTAAAGTTAGATCACATGGGATTGAGGGAGAGCTTGTCAGTTGGTACAAAATTGGCCTAATGGTAGGAGACAGAGAGCGGTGGTAAAGGGTGGTTTATCGGATTGTTACCAGTAGCATTCCACAGGGATCACTACTGGATCCTGTTTTGTTTCTCATTTACATAAATAATTCTGACGAGAATACAGGAGGTATGGTGACTAGGTTTGCGGAAGACACCAAGATTGATAGTGTAGCCGACAGTGAAGAAAGTTATCGAAGATTACAAAGGGATCTTGATCAATTGTGTCATTGGGCTGAGGAGTGGCAGATGGAGGTTAATCTGGATAGATGTGAGATATTGCATGTTGGTCAAACAAACAATGGCAGGACTTATACAATTAAAAATAGGGTTTTGGGTAGTGTTGTAGAACAGAGAGACCTAGGGGTTTAGGTACATAATTCTTTGAAGTTTGCACCACATATAGAAAGGGTGGTTAAGAAAGCGTTAATTGCTAAGACCTTTGAGTATAGGAGTTGGGGATGTCATGTTGAGGGTGTACAGCTCATTGGTAAGGCATCTTCTGGAGCATTGTGTCTAATTCTGGTCGCCCCATTACAGGAAGGATACTATTAAACTGGAGAGGGTTCAGAACTGATTTACCAGGAAGTTGCTGGGAATGGAGGGTTTGAGTCATAGGGAGAGGCTGGGAAGGCTGAGGGGTGACCTTATAGAGGTTTATAAAGTGTTGAGGAGTACAGATCAAGTGAATAGCAAAGGTCTTTTCCCTAGGGTGGGGGATTTCAAAACTAGGAGGCAAATTTTTAAGGGCAGTGGATAAGATTTAAAAAGGACATGAGGGGAAACGTTTTTACACAAAGTGTGTACATAGAATGAACTTCCTGAGGAAGTGGTGGATGTGGGTACAGTTACAGCATTTAAAAGACATCTGGATAAGTACATGAACAGGAAAGGTTTGCAGGGAAATGGGCCCAGTGCCGGCAGGTGGGACTAGTTTAGTTTGGGAACGTGGTCAGCATGGACTGGTTGGGCCGAAGGGTCTGTTTCTGTGCTGTATGACTCTATTGATATTTGTCACTCAATACCGTGGCAACTCCAGAAAGTGATCCTTTGCTGGAGAGGTATTCCTGCGATAAGTCACAGCTGGTATCGATAACAGTTCATTGATACTCAGCGTGCCAACATGTTCTGCTTGCGTTTGAAGTTATTAGAACTGGTATTCCTTGTCAATACTTCAGAAAGAGTTAAGTAGGGGAATGGCGGCAGGGTCCTGGAGCCAGCGGAAACCTCCAAGCCCACAGGAGTCTCCCTGAATGTAAAGATTAATGTCCGCACTATGGCAGGCAATACCACAGAGAAATATTGTTGAGGTGGCTTTGAATAGCCTTGTGTTCCCCTAACGTGGGGAGAGGCCTGTTGGGGTGAAACAGGAGGAGCTCAGACCCCACTTAGTGAAGCCTCCGGGAATATATCTGACCAGAACTGGCATCTCATTAACAATCCAGTGGTATTGAGGCGAAATCTTAGGCAAGAGGGAGGAGAGGCAGTTTCACACCTGCTTTCCTGCTCCTCTGATGCTGCTTGGCCTGCTGTGTTCATCCAGCTCCACACCTTGTTACCTCCTGCAGTGCCATAATGATGCCACCCATAGGTTGCAGGAACAGCAACTCATATTCCGCTTGGGAAACCTGCAGCCCAATGGTATCAATGTGGATTTCACAATCTTCAAAATCTCCCCTCCCCCTACTGCATCCCAAAACCAGCCCAGCTCATCCTGCCTCCCTAACCTGTTCTTCCTGTCACCTAACCCCTCCTCCCACCTCAATGCACCCCCTCAACTCCGACCTACTAACCTCATCCTGCCCCCTTGACCTGTCCGTCCTCCCTGGACTGACCTATCCCCTCTCTACCTCCCCACCTACACTCACCTTTATTGGCTCTATCCCCGCCCCTTTAACTTATCTGTCTCCTCTCCACTCATCTTCTCCTCTGTCCATCTTCGATCTGTCTCCCCGTCTCTCCCTATTAATTTCAGAACCCCCTTTCTCTCCCCCATTTCCAAAAAAGGGTCTAGGCCCGAAACGTCAGCTTTCCTGCTCCTCTGATGCTGCTTGGCCTGCTGTGTTCATCCAGCTCCACACCTTGTTATCTCGGATTCTCCAAATCTGCAGTTCCTGCTGTCTCTTCACATCTCCTAGCAGCTGGTTAACAATATGAATTCCTATGGTTAATGTGTGACTTAAATGTTGGGAACAGAATGGATTTAAAGCACAATTAGATGTAAATTTATGCAATGTTTATAATCCACAAAATCTCTTCGGTCATTGGACTGCTTAATGGTCTGTCAAATAAATATGGCCATTTTAGACCATAAGACCACAACACATAGGAGAAGAAATTTGACCATTCAGCCCCTCTAGTCCACTTCACAATTCAATCATGGCTGATAAGCTTATAACTCTATTCTCCCACTTTCTCCCCATAACCCTTGATCCCCTTGATGATCAACAACCTATCTATCTCAGTCTTAAATGTCCTCAATGACCTGGCCTCCACGGCCTTCAGTGGCAGTGAGTTCCATGGATTCACCACTCTCTGGCTGAAGACATTTCTCCTTCTCTCCTTCTAAAAAGTCTTCCCTTTATTCTCAGGCTGTGCCCTCTGGTTCTAGTTTCTCCTACCAATAAAAACATCTTCTTAACATCCATTGTGTCCAGGCCATTCAGTATTCTGTAGGTTTCAATTAGATCACGCCCCCTCCCCCCATTCTACTAAACTCCATTGAGTATAATCCCAGAGTCCCCAAACACTCCTCAGATAGTAATCTTTTCATTTCTGGCACCATTCTCATGAAGCTCCTCTGAACCTGCTCCACGGCCAGTGCATCCTTCCTGAGATATGGGGCCCAAAGCTGTGCATGTATTGGGCATGTCACATTCAGCTTTTTCCTGGTCATGGGAGTGAGAGACTGATTGGTGCTGATAGTGAGCTGATCTTTCCCTGTCCCACTTTTTGAGGGTCTTTCTGAACACCAACCCCCTCCTCATCCCTCACTATCCCATGACACTGGCTATCAGCAAAGACAGCTCTCTCACTGGATTACTGACAAGGGCAGGCCCCCAACAACCTACCAGTAAGGTCCATGGTGATTGGCTCTGGTGCTTCAGTGCAGATCAGAGTCATTCGTGTCACAGTCACGTTGGGAACGTTTGGATCTAGAACAGAATTTGTAGGCATTACCATTTGGAGACTGAGTGAAAACTGCCCACTCAGTCATAGCATCAAACTTTCCACTAGAATCCCTCACCACCCCACACGCACTCTCAATATATCCTCAACCCCATCCTCAATCCCCACCCACTCACCATATCCTCAACCCCATCCTCAATCCCCACCCTCTCAGTGTATCCTCAACCCCATCCTTAATCCCCACCCTCTCAGTGTATCCTCACCCCATCCTCAATCCCCGCCCTCTCAGTGTATCCTCAACCCCATCCTCAATCCCCAACCTCTCAATATATCCTCAGCCCGATCCTCAATCCCCACCTTCTCACTATATCCTCAACCCCATCCTATCCCCCACCATATCACACACTGTCTCTCTATATCCTCAACACCCACTCTATTCCCCCACCCTCTCATTCTATTCCCCCACCCTCTCACTCAATACCCCACCTTCTCACTGTATCCCTCACCCTCTAACCAATCTCCAAACCCCGCTCTATCCCATTCCCTCTCAGCCCATCCCAAACCCTACTACCCTGATCACTCAGCCCATCCACCTCCAGAAACACATGAGTGCCTCTTTGTCTCATTGCCCCAAACCCCTCATACCCTTCGGGTGGGGAGATGTTTCCTACCATTCCCCATTCTCTCTGTGCTCAGTGCCTTCAGTATCTGCCCTTTGTCTCCTTGTTGCCTGCATTCCTCAGGGTTAAGGGTTAGAGTTAGGGGTTAAGATTAGGGGTTAGCATTCCGAACTTAGGGGTGAAGGTTGGGGTTACGGGTTAATGGTTTGGCTTAGGTTAGGGGTCAGGGTTAGGGTTTAGAGTTAGAGTTATGGACTATGGGTTATGGATTGTGGGTTATAGGTCAGGGTTCAGGTTAAGAGGTTGGGATCAGGGCTCCAAAGTACACTGACCTGTCACCAGGCATTAGGGTTAGGGTCAGGGGTTAGAGTTAGGGGTCAGAGTTTGGGGTTAGGTGTGGTCAGGGTTCCAAAGTGCTCTGACCTGATACCAGCGGCAGGTCTGATCCCAGGAGCATTTTCTTGTACTTTGCCAGACTCTCATCCTCTGCATCAAGCTGCACTATCTCAGCGAGGGATTTCTGTGCTGGCGGCTTGTAGTTGAGTGACTTTTCACCCTCTTCCTCATCAGATACGGTGTTCTCGTTATGTTTCTGATCTGTCATTTCACCTGAGTAGGCAGAGATAGAGCTGGATAACCTTCAACAGACACTCCATTCCCTTCCTCCACCTCCTTCCCATTCTCCCTCCTTTCCCATGGATCCAGAACTGAGGGGGATCTTCACTGACAAAGTTCCCATTCAGTGACACCGAGTATCCCTGTTGTCACCCAGCAACTGTGTATGTTTGCACGATGTGTGTATGTGTGTCTGTCTGTCTGTCTGTGTGTCTGTGTCTGTGTGTATGTGTCAGTGTGTGTGTGTCAGTGTGTGTGTGTGTGTCAGTGTGTGTATGAGTGTGAGACTGTGTGTGTCTGTGTGCATGTATTTGTGTGCATATGTGCGTGTGTATGTATGTGTGTGTGTGTGTGTGTGTGTGTGTGTGTGTGAGTGAGTCTGTGTCTGTGTGTATGTGTCAGTGTGTGTGTGTCAGTGTGTGTATGAATGTGAGTGTGTGTGTCCGTGGGCATGTATTTGTGTGCATGTGTGCGCGTGTATGTATGTGTGTGTGTGTGTGAGTGAGTCCGTGTGTCAGTGTGTGTGTGTGTATGTGTGTGTGTCTGTGTGTCTGTGTCTGTGTGTATGTGTCAGTGTGTGTGTGTGTCAGTGTGTGTATGAGTGTGAGACTGTGTGTGTCTGTGTGCATGTATCTGTGTGCATGTGTGCGTGTGTATGTATGTGTGTGTGTGAGTGAGTCTGTGTCTGTGTGTATTTGTCTGTGTGTGTGTGTGTGTATGTGTGTGTATGAATGTGAGTGTGTGTGTCCGTGGGCATGTATTTGTGTGCATGTGTGCGCGTGTATGTATGTGTGTGTGTGTGTGTGTGTGTGTGTGAGTGAGTCCGTGTGTGTGTGTGTGTGTGTGTGTGTGTGTGTGTGTTTGTGTGTGTGTGTGTGTGTGTATGAGAGTGCGTTGGTTAGTGAGTGTGTATATATGTGTGTGTGTGTGTTGTGTCAGTGAGTCTGTGTGTCTGTGTGTGTGTGAGTCTGTGTGTGTCAGCGTGTGTGTGTGTCTGTGTGTGTGTGTCAGTGCGTGTGTGTGTCAGCATGTGTGTGTGTGTGTGTGTGTGTGTGTGTGTGTGTGTGTGTGTGTGTGTGTGTGAGAGTGAGAGCCGATACAATCACTGGCCACTCTGCCTGTGTGAGGCTGTAGAGCTCCATTTAAAATAACAATGGAATACTGCGAATCTGAAACAGCTGGAGAAACGCAGCAGCCTGGAGACCATAAGGACAGCAGATGCTGGAAGCATCTCCAGGTGTGAGGTTGGAAAAGCACAGCAGGTCAGACAGCGTCTGAGGAGCAGGAAAGTCAATGTTTCGGCCTGAAACCTGTCGTCAGGACGTGCTAATGAAGGTTTTCGGCTCGCGATGTTGACTTTCCTGTTCCTCTGATCCTGTCAGAGAAACTCGGCAGGTCTGGCAGTGTCAGTGGAGAGAGGAACAGTGGACATTTCCATTCCTGTATACATCTTCTTCAAGCTTTAACTTTAGACGTTGAATCGTAACTAGAGCCACAAGTTTGTTCTCCTTCATTCTTTGGGGATGGCCTTTCTTTTGTTACCTTCTCATTTCGTGTTACAATCACCTCATTTAGACAAATCCTTGTGTCCTCCCTCTCTCCATCCCCGCTCTCTCTTGCTGGAGCACCACAAAACTGTTTGGTGTTTAAGAGATAATGGGGACTGCAGATGCTGGAGAGGCCGAGATAGCAAAGAGTAGAGCTGGATGAACACAGCAGGCCAATGTTCTAGGCCCGAAACGTCAGCTTTTGTGCTCCTGAGATGCTGCTTGGCATGCTGTGTTCATCCAGCTCCGCACTTTGTTATCTTGGTTGGTGTTTAATCTCTCTCAGTCTTCACTCTATCACAGAGCCTCTCTCTTATTCTTCCTGCCTCCACCCAACGTCCCAGTTTAAAATCTCTGGCAATTTTATCTTCCTTCAGTTCTATGGATTACATTCCTCTCATCCTGGCCTCTCCATGATTTTAGTCCCCCATTGGTGTCTGTACTTATGCTGCCCAAGCCCGAGGCTCTGGAATTTTCTTCTCTAACCTTCTCCACCCCTCTACCTCTCTTTCCCCCTTTCATAGCTGCATCCCTTGAGAAAATGTTTGATCATCGGTCAATCATTGTCTTGTGGCTCAGGGTCCACAGATCCTCGAAGGCAACATGTGGATGAGGTGGTTAAATATCGGGAATAAAACCAAAAGAACTGCGGATGCTGTAAATCAGGAACAAGAACAAAGTTGCTGGAAAAGCTCAGCAGGTCTGGCAGCATCTGTGAAGGAGAAAACAAGACTTAATGTTTCAAGTTCTGAGGAAGGGTCACTGGGCCCAAAATGTTAACTCTGTTGTAAATATTGGGATATTTGCTTTCGGTAGTCAAGGCATGGGAGGTTATGATGGAGTTGCGTAAGATATAAGTTAGGCCAAAGCTGGAGTACTGTGTGTAGGTCTGGTCCCCACACTTCAGGAAGGACATAATTGCCCTGCACAGGGTGCAGAGGAGATTCACCAGGATGTTGCCTGGGCTGGAGGGATTCAGTGAAGCAGAGAGACTGGATAGGTTTGGGCCGTTTTCCTGAGAGCACAGAAGGCTGAGGGGTTATTTGGTTAAGATGTACAAACTTATGAGGAGTATAGTTAGGGAGAAACCTGCCAGGGGATATAGAATTAAGGGAAAGGGCAGAAGGCTTTGAGGGAATTTGAGGAAAAGAGGGTGGTGGGTATCTGGAACTCAAAGCTTGAAAGGGTGGTGGAGGCAGGAACGCTGAAGGCATTGAAGACATAGTTAGATGGTGTACAAGACTATGGGCTGAGAGATGGGAAATGGGATTAGAATAAGTGGATGTTTGATAACTGGCACAGACTCGATGGGCCAAAGAACCTCTTTCTCTATTGTTATGACTCTACGTTAAATCTTGAGGAGCATTTTGGGATGTTTAGAGGCTCCATATAAATGCAGGTGTTTGGTTCATGGACCAGGGTCATGTGACTGAACAGGCCCTGGATGTCGGTGAACAAATATGGGAGAATGAAACAAAGAATTGTGGGTGCTGGAAATATGAAAACATAGACAAAAATGGCTGGAGAAACTCAGAAGGTCTGGCAGCATCTGTGAGGAGAGAAACAGAGTTAAACATTTAACCCTTTAAACATTTCGGGTCGAGTGGTGCTTGGTCAGAACTGTCTGTCGCTGGGAAAATGTGTGATTTACATTGAAGATGGGGGTTGGAGAAAAGGAGGAAGTAGATCAAATGAGTCAGAGAGAGAGTCAGAGAGAGAGAGAGAGTCTGAGAGAGAGAGAGACAGAGAAAGAGGGTCAAAGAGAGATTCAGAGAGGGAGAGAGAGAGAGAGCCAGTGAGAGAGATTCAGGGAGAGAGAAAGAAAGAGAGAGAGAGTCAGAGAGACAGAGACAGAGAAAGATTCAGAGAGGGAGAGAGAAACAGAGAAAGAGGGTCAGAGAGAGATTCAGAGAGGGGGGGGGGTTCAGAGAGAGAGGGTCAGAGAGAGAGATTCAGAGAGGGAGAGAGAGAGGGTCAGAGAGAGTCAGAGAGAGATTCAGAGAGGGAGAGAGTGAGAGGGTCAGAGGGAGAGATTCAGAGAGAGAGAGAGAGAGAGAGAGAGGGGGGTTCAGAGAGAGAGGGTCAGAGAGAGAGATTCAGAGAGGGAGAGAGAGAGGGTCAGAGAGAGACAGTCAGAGAGACAGAGGGTCAGAGAGAGATTCAGACAGGGAGAGAGTGATAGGGTCAGAGAGAGAGAGATTCAGAGAGAGAGAGTGAGAGGGTCAGAGAGAGATTCTGAGAGGGAGAGAGAGAGGGGTTCAGAGAGACAGGGTCAGAGAGAGATTCAGTGAGGGAGAGAGAGAGGGGTTCAGAGATTCAGGGTCAGAGAGAGATTCAGAGAGGGAGAGAGAGATTCAGAGAGCGAGAGAGAGAGGGTCAGAGAGACAGATTCAGAGAAAGAGAGAGTGAAAGGATCGGAGAAAGATTCAGGGAGGGAGAGAAAGAGGGGTGTCAGAGAGAGAGGGTCAGAGGGAGAGATTCAGAGAGGGAGAGAGAGCGAAAGGAGGAAGACGAAGGCCTGATGAAGGGTGCAAATATGAAATGTCGACATTCCTGCTGCTCTGATGCTGCCTGGCTTGCTGTGTCCCTCCAGCTCCACAGCATGTTTTCTCTGACCCCAGCATCTGCAGCCCTTGCTATCCCCTAGACAAAGGCATGATTTTCTTTCGGCCTCTCTCTGGGAACTCGCTTACTCCTACATCAGCATAAATACCACCTTTTCTGAGCTACTGTCCATTCTGAAAGGTCATTGGACCTGAACATTAACTCTATCACTCTCTCTATCTCTCCACAGATGCTGCCAGACCTGCTGAGTTTCTCCAGTACTTCCTGTGTTTGTTTTAAAGCTGGGAGGAACATGCTTCCCTGTGTGTCCAAAGGCAGGGCAGGTCCCGACCTTTCATTTGAACTGAATATGTGAATCTGTTTGGGGAGGTTCGATTGAAAGCTGCATCTTAGGTTTTGAAATGAGTGAGAAAGGCAGTGTGTGTGCGCCAATGTTTTTCTGTTGCAAAAGCTGAGATATGATCTGGGCTCATCATTTGTCAAATGAGGAAATGAGCTGCTAACCACACTGTGTGAGCAGGCTGCTGCAAGCTGGACTAGGCCCAGCTTCTGTTCCGACAGTAACGCACCAGGCTCGGACTGAGCCTTTTCAATAACAACCCCAACCCCCACCCCCGACTGGGTGTGGCATCTCCCCATCTCCCTCATCTCCTCCAATCCGAAACCCTTCGAGATCTCTGTGCTACCCCAATTCCTGCCTCTTGGCACCTCCAACCCTCCATCACTCCACGGCTGGCTGCCGAGGCCTCAACTATTCTGGGCCCCAGGCCCCGGAAATCCCTCCCTAATCCTCTCCACATCCCTCTCTCCTTTCTGTCTCTCCCTAATCCTCTCCACATCTCTCTCTCCTTTCTCTCTCTCCCTAATCCTATCCACATTGCTCTCTCCTTTCTGTCTCTCCCTAATCCTCTCCACATCTCTCTCTCTCTCTCCTTTCTCTCTCCCTAACACTCTCCTCATCTCTCTCTCTCTTCTTTCTCTTTCTCTCTTCCCCCAACCCTCTCCACATCTCTCTCTCTCCATTGCCTCTGAAATAAAGACCAACATTTCATTTGCCTTCCCTATTCCCAGCTCAACTTGGATTCTGACACCTATATCTCTCCCTGATGCAGTTTTCCAGCAGATCCTGGCATTGTGCACCACTGCTGGGCCTAGCAGAAACACCACTCATTTTACAGGGTCAACAGTAAGATCCCACAGCACCTGCCCTAATCCCAGCCTCCAACCCGCCACCCTCCGCCAACACCCATCCATAACACAGGTCAAAGGGTGTGACCCCTGAACTCAATGAGATTGCACTGTACTGGATCAGCCTGGGGCTGCTAGTCTCTCTCACCCTGTTCAGGTCTCACTGTTAGCTCTGGGGCTGAAAGATCATCAGTGCATGCAGCAATAAAGTGTGGACATTCAAATCAGATCAGCCCTGATCATATTGATTTGGTGAAATAGGTTGGACAAGCCGAGAGGCCTGTACTTTTTCTGATGAAGGGTCTAGGCCCAAAACGTCAGCTTTTGTGCTCCTGAGATGCTGCTTTGCCTGCTGTGTTCATCCAGCTCCACACTTTGTTATCCAGGCCTGTGCTTACACGTCATTTGGATTTTCGATACATCATACCCAGTCCAATCAGGAACTGGCCAAAACCCAACCATTCTCAGCAAAAACATCTTGAGCCAGGGGAGAGTGAGGCACGCTGCTCCTTATAACACAGGAGGTCAGTGGCTGATCTAGAGGGGGTCGCAAATGATGAAGAGTTTCATTGAGAAATTGAGAAGAAATTGTTTCTGCTCGTAAGTATGCGGTAAATGGAGAGACACCGGATTGAGATCGTTGGCAAAAGATCCAGAGGAAAGATTTTTTTGACGCACAGGAGCATAATGCCTGATAGAGTGGAGAAGCAGATTCCCTGAAAACATTCCAAAGGCAAATTGGATTGATATTTAAAAGGAGGGCAAAGAATAACAGGGCTGTGGGAGAAGAGGAGAGGAGTGGGAGTAATTGACTTTTCTTTAAAAGGGCCAGTACAGGCAAGGTGGGCAGAATGGCCTCCTGATGAGACGTAACATTCTAAACCTCGTGTTCCTGCACTCTATGAGGGGCTAAATTCCTGGAATTTAAGATTGCTAAAGCCAAGTTAAAGTTTGGGAGAGTGTGAGCAGCACGAGGGACATTCACAAACTGCACAAACTGATCCTGAAGTTCCATGGGGAGCGCCTACTCTTGACCGCTCACACCCCTATCCCTCGATTGATGTTGAACTGCAATTAAATATCTGTCAGAAACAAACTCTCTGCATCGAGTTTCTGCAACAGGAAGTGGGTGAAATGCCATTTGGTTTCGTATCACACAGAACAGAGACGTTAGAGGCAAACGAGATGCTGGGACTGACAGTAATGTTAAACATATTAAAAATATCCCGAAGCATATCCCTGGCTGTGCCAGGATGAGGTGGAATTAGGAAATGCGTGAATTCAGATTCACAGAGAAAGCACAGAAACTCAGCTTCGAGACAAACAGCCCCGGGAAGTGGCCTGATCGGAATAGACCAGATTCAATCTTTGCTCCACATGGAATTATACCAGCTTCCTACACCCAGAGAGCAGGGTCAGAGTGTAGAGGCCAGGCAATGGGGGAAGCAGTGGGTTATGTTAATGGGTTGGGATGAAGGGAAGGTGGAGCAGAACCACCAGTACGGATTTGCTGGGCCGAATGGCCTTTTTTACACTCTAAAAATTCAACACAACCTCAACAAATGCAAGCTGTGATTCTTACTTGTACGGTATATTTTTCCCTGCTCTGAGCTCGCTCATTTGCTGCACAATACTGGGCCGTTAGCTGGTCATTAATGAGTAATCTTCACAAATACTCAGACACTGAGACAGAAAGAGCTAAGGTTTCGTTTCACCTGAAGAAAATCTGATCATTTACATTAAACTATAACACATAGGGGCAGAACTAGGCCATTCAGCCCATCAAGTCTGCACTGCCCTTCAATCATGGCTGATCTATTTCTCAACACCATTCTCCTGCTTTCTCCCTGTAACCCTTCGATCCCTTTATTGACACGAACCTATCTGTATCTGTCTTAAATACACTCAATGACTTGGCATTTACAGCCCTCTGCAGCGATGAATTCCACAGATTCACCACCCTCTGGCTAAAGAAATTCCTCCTCATCTCAGTTCTAAAGGGTCATCCCTTCACTCTGAGCTGTGCCCTCGGGTCCTAGTCTCTCTGCTACTGGAAACATCTCCATTTCTTGTCCAGAGACAGTAGGAACTGCAGATGCTGGAGAATCCGAGATAACAAGGCGCAGACCTGGAGGAACACAGCAGGCCAAGCAGCATCAGAGGAGCAGGAAGGCTGGCAGTTCGGGCTAGATCAGCTTTCCTTTTCCTCTGATGCTGCCTGGCCTGCTGTGTTTCTCCAGCTCCACACTCCATTTCCCGTCCAATTCTCTCTTCTGTGCTGCAGTTCACCTCTGCCCTGTGCTGCCGACCCTTTAGTATCACACACGCCAGTGGTCACATTTTACTGGATAGTTTCCATCATGAGTGCTGACTGGCTTGCCAACAGTGAGAATCTTCACTGGCAAGCTCTGACCCTGTCCCAAGATCACAATGCCACAGATTACTTTGCCTTTGGGAACAACCATCTGACAGATATTTCCCATTTACCCAAACTAAGGATGGAAATGTTAACTACAATGCTTCAGCACCGAGTACAACAGGATAATGGCGAATCTCAGTTCAAACCCCTTCCTGGGCTGGACAGGGTGGAAAAAAGGAATGCAGCAATTCAAAACTGAATGAATTATTGCAAAATCTGTTAGATTTTTATCAAATTCTGCCTGTTTGAATTGGGACAGAAAGTCGCAGCCCACTGCCACCTGCTGCAATGTGGTAGTCCAGTCAGAGACTGATCAGGTTGATGTCTGCCTGTGCACTGAGAGGAGCCAGCTTGCTTTAAGGATCCTGTGTTGGCACAAAGCTACAGCTCGCCAATGTTGAATAATAACTGAGAGATGGGCCAGAAGTGCTCAAGTTGCCAGTGAAACTTTCAAACAGAAAGCCCCTCAAGGGGCACAGGACTGCCTGGCGCAAGCTAACAGACTCTGAAGATAGAGAGCATCAGTGGTTACAGTCGGAAATGAAGGCTCCCCTCTACCCCTGGGGTTGGGGGGGGGCACCTCATATTTGGCTGTGAAGGGCAACAGCTCAGGAAATTCCGAAAGTCACATCCGAGATCCCGGCAGCTCAAAGTGTAAAGCGGCGTCAAACTGAGCGATTACTCAGTAAGTCTCCGACCCACTGCAGCGATGGTAAGCTGCAACATCTGACCAAGATCACTGAGAGTTTCAGTGAATTTCAGTTCAAAGGAACAGGAAGCAAACAGCAAACTCACAGGAAACATTTTACAGTTAAATGCAGCGAGAGATATTAAACTGAACGTAAACCCACACGTTGTCAAAATGATGATTGGCTAGGGGAAACAGTCTGCTATAAAATTCATTTTAATTGTAAGCGACAGGGGGTCTGCGACTCACCGTTGCAGTTACTCGTCGACACTGGACTGTTTTAGATCACAGCGTGGAGCCAACACAGAATTAAATGAGAATCAACTCGAGCGTGAAAACAGAGAGAGGAAATGTGGTCGCAGATGTCACAGCAATGATCCACAAACACAAAATCTGATTGGCAGATGCTGAAATTCATACTTCCAGCCATCTTTTGTCTACACGCTCACACTCTGTCCCTAACGTCTACACCCTCACACCCTGTCCCTAACGTCTATGCCCTCACACCCTGTCCCTAACGTCTATACTCTCACACCCTGTCCCCAACGTCTATACTCTCACACCCTGTCCCTAACATCTATGCCCTCACACCCTGTCCCTAACGTCTATGCCCTCACACCCTGTCCCTAACGTCTATACCCTCACACCCTGTCCCTAACGTCTATGCCCTCACACCCTGTCCCTAACGTCTAAACCCTCACACAGTGTCCCTAATGTCTATACCCTCACACCCTGTCCCTAACGTCTATACTCTCACACCCTGTCCCTAACATCTATACCCTCACACCCTGTCCCTAACGTCTATACCCTCACACTGTGTCCCTAATGTCTATGCCCTCACACCCTGTCCCTAACGTCTATGCCCTCACACCCTGTCCCTAACATCTATACCCTCACACCCTGTCCCTAACGTCTATAACCTCACACCCTGTCCCTAACGTCTATACCCTCACACCCTGTCCCTAACGTCTATAACCTCACACCCTGTCCCTAACGTCTATACCCTCACACTGTGTCCCTAACGTCTATACCCTCACACCCTGTCCCTAACGTCTATACCCTCACACTGTGTCCCTAACGTCTATAACCTCACACCCTGTCCCTAACGTCTATACCCTCACACCCTGTCCCTAACGTCTATACCCTCACACTGTGTCCCTAACGTCTATACCCTCACACCCTGTCCCTAACGTCTATACCCTCACACTGTGTCCCTAACGTCTATAACCTCACACCCTGTCCCTAACGTCTATACCCTCACACCCTGTCCCTAACGTCTATACCCTCACACCCTGTACCTAACGTCTATACCCTCACACTGTGTCCCTAACGTCTATACCCTCACACCCTGTCCCTAACGTCTATACCCTCACACTGTGTCCCTAACGTCTATACCCTCACACCCTGTCCCTAACGTCTATACCGTCACACCGTGTCCCTAACGTCTATACCCTCACACCCTGTCCCTAACGTCTATACCCTCACACCATGTCCCTAACGTCTATACCCTCACACCCTGTCCCTAAGGTCTATACCCTCACACCATGTCCCTAACGTCTATACCCTCACACTGTGTCCCTAACGTCTCTACCCTCACACTGTGTCCCTAACGTCTATACCCTCACACTGTGTCCCTAACGTCTCTACCCTCACACTGTGTCCCTAACGTCTATACCCTCACACCCTGTCCCTAACGTCTACACCCTCACAACGTGTCCCTAACTTCCATACCCTCACCGTGTCCCCAACGTCTTATACACTCACACCGTGTCCCTAACGTCTGTACCGTCACACCCTGTCCCTAACGTCTATACCCTCACACTGTGTCCCTAACGTCTATACCCTCACACTGTGTCCCTAACGTCTATACCCTCACACCCTGTCCCTAACGTCTATACCCTCACACTGTGTCCCTAACGTCTATAACCTCACACCCTGTCCCTAACGTCTCTACCCTCACACTGTGTCCCTAACGTCTATACCCTCACACCCTGTCCCTAACGTCTACACCCTCACAACGTGTCCCTAACTTCCATACCCTCACCGTGTCCCCAACGTCTTATACACTCACACCGTGTCCCTAACGTCTGTACCGTCACACCGTGCCCCTAACGTCAATCGCCTCACACTGTGTCCCTAATGTCTATACCCTCACACTGTGTCCCTAACGTCTATACCCTCACACCCTGTCCCTAACGTCTATACCCTCACACTGTGTCCCTAACGTCTATACCCTCACACCCTGTCCCTAACGTCTATACCCTCACACCGTGTCCCTAACGTCTATACCCTCACACCCTGTCCCTAACGTCTATACCCTCACACCCTGTCCCTCACGTCTATACCCTCACACCATGTCCCTAACGTCTATACCCTCACACCCTGTCCCTAACGTCTATACCCTCACACCATGTCCCTAACGTCTATACCCTCACACTGTGTCCCTAACGTCTCTACCCTCACACTGTGTCCCTAACGTCTCTACCCTCACACTGTGTCCCTAACGTCTATACCCTCACACCCTGTCCCTAACGTCTACACCCTCACAACGTGTCCCTAACTTCCATACCCTCACCGTGTCCCCAACGTCTTATACACTCACACCGTGTCCCTAACGTCTGTACCGTCACACCGTGCCCCTAACGTCAATCGCCTCACATCCTGTCTCTAACGTCGATACCCACACCGTGCCCCCAAAATCTATAACCTCACACCGTGCCCCCAACGTCTATACCCTCACACCCTGTCCCTAACGTCTATACCCTCACACTGAGTCCCTAACGTCTATACCCTCACACTGTGTCCCTAACGTCTATAACCTCACACTGTGTCCCTAACGTCTATAACCTCACATCATGTCCCTGAGGTCTATACCCTCACACAGTGTCACGAAAGTCTATACCCTCACACCGTGCCCCTAACATCTATACCCTCTCACCGTGCCCCTAACATCTGTACCGTCATACCCTGTCCCTAATGTCTATACCCTCACACAGTGTCCCTAACGTCTATACCCTCACACCGTGTCCCAAACGTCTACACCCTCACACAGTGTCCCTAACGTCTCTACCCTCAAACCATGTCCCTAACGTCTATACCCTCACTTCATGTCCCTAACATCTATACCCTCACACCGTGCCCCTAACGTCTGTACCGTCATACCGTGTCCCTAACGTCTATACCCTCAAACCATGCCCCTATCGTCTATACCCTCACACCGTGTCCCAAACGTCTACACCCTCACACAGTGTCCCTAACGTCTCTACCCTCACACCATGTCCCTAACGTCCATACCCTCACAAAACGTCCCTAACATCTACACCCTCACACCGTGTCCCTAACGTCTATACCCTCAAACCATGTCCCTATCGTCTATACCCTCACACCGTGTCCCAAACGTCTACACCCTCACACAGTGTCCCTAACGTCTCTACCCTCACACCGTGTCCCTAACGTCTATACCCTCAAACCATGTCCCTAACGTCTCTACCCTCACACCGTGTCCCTAACGTCTATACCCTCAAACCATGTCCCTAATGTCTATACCCTCACTCCTTGTCCCTAACGTCTATACCTTCACTCCATGTCCCTAACGTCTACACCCTCACACCATGTCCCTAACGTCTATGCCCTCACACCGTGTCCCTAACGTCTATACCCTCAAACCATGTCCCTAACGTCTACACCCTCACACCATGTCCCTAACGTCTATGCCCTCACACTGCGTCCCTAACGTCTACACCGTCACACCGTGTCCCCAACGTCTATACCCTCACACAGTGTCCCTAACGTCTACACTCTCACACAGTGTCCCTAACGTCTATACCCTCACACCGTGTGCGTAACGTCTATACTCTTAACGGTGCCCCTAATGTCTGTACCCTCACACAGTTTCCTCTGTACTTTTAATGTCCTGATTCCTAAATAGGGAGACCAGACCTGCTCACAGTACATTAGATGTCGTCTCCTAATGGCCTTTACAATTTGTAGCAAAACATCCCTGTTTTTATGTTTCATTCCCCTTGCAATAAATGACCACATTTCATTTGCCTTTCTAAACACTTGGTTGTGCTCAGACTGTACATTGTCTGAACCCTCAGAGTGTGACCCACTTATCGATCTGTCGTCTCAGGAAACATCCCAGCACCCACTATCCGTACTGGAGCACTGTATCGCTGTGTTCCTTACCCACAGACAATGTTCCCCACCATCTGCAGATTCTTCATTGAGATTAAAGTCAAAACGTGAAGGAAATAGGCCACACTCCTTCCTGTGATATAAACAGCAGCATTTATTGGAGGAAAATACATTGATATTTATGTTCCGAGAGTGAGTGATCAGTTCTCAGTAATGATTCCCTGTTGGAGCTGGGATCAAGTTATAAGTGTTTGCCACATATCTCCAATGCTCCCAGCTGGCTTCTGGTGCTTCATCTACTAATGGTTCAAAGGCTGGGAGTCAGTCCCAGGGACTGGGGGTCACTGTGTCGCTCTGTCCCATGGGCTGGGGATCACTGAATTGCTCTGTTCCAGGGGCTGGGGGTCAGTGCGACACTCTGTGCCGGGGCTGGAGGTCAGTGAGTTGCTCTGTCCCAGGGCCTGGCAGTCACTGAGCCGCTCTGTCCAAGGGGCTAGTGGTCAGTGCGACACTGTCCCATGGGCTGGAAGTCAGTGAGTTGCTCTGTCCCAGGGCCTGGGGGTCGCTGAGCTGCTCTGTGCCAGGGGCTAATGGTCAGTGCGACACTGTCCCAGGGCCTGGGGGTCACTGAGCTGCTCTGTCCCAGGGGCTGGGGATCACTGAGTCGCTCTGTCCCAGGGGCTAGTGGTCAGTGCTTTGCTCTGTCCCAGGGGCTGGGGGTCACTGAGTCTCTCTGATCCCAGCGCTGGGGGTCAGTGATGCATTTGGGTCTTGCATAAAATGGGAATAGAGAGGGAGTTGGGAAATCTGAATTGGATAATTCAATCCAGAATGTATTTACACCAAATTACTGTTTGACATCAAATGCAGAATAAATTTCCAGACTCCAGCCCAGCGACACTGTTTGTGGCTCAAACAAAGCCTTGAGCAGAAATAATTATCTCTGAAAATTACAAAAACCTGAAGGGTTGAAGCTTTTAATCCCATCTCCTGCCTTACGCATTCCCTCATTCTCAGACTCAAGCAATTCAGTCTCTCCTCCCAGTTCCAGTTTGTACTCTTACAACACCTCACAGACTTGTCTTACAAAATCCTCCCTTTTCATTCACTCCTCCCCGTCTTCCTCCTTCTCCTCTTTCCCCACCCTCACTTCACACGCAGGGATCAGTTTACCAGGGGTTTCCCGCCTGAAGGTCATGGATTCGTTCTTCAGCCACCCTGACACGACCCACTTTGTAATAGTCAGTGCCTCTCACGTGGATTAAGTCGATGGAAGCAGTCTGAAGGGGAGGAACAATTTGCATTTGTTCAGCATCTTTCACAACATCTGGATCTCTCAGCCCTCTCAATGTTTTGGAATGAAAGTAAAACACTGTCCATGCTGGAGATCTGAAGCAAACACAGAAGATTCTGAGATAACAAGGTGTGGAGCTGGATGAACACAGCAGGCCAAGCAGCATCAGAGGAGCAGGAAAGCTGAATAGGCCCGAAACGTCAGCTTTTGTGCTCCTAAGATGCTGCTTGGCCTGCTGTGTTCATCCAGCTCCACACTTTGTTATCTCGGATTCTCCAGCATCTGCAGTCCCCTTTATCACAGAAAATTCTGGCAGCATCTGTGGGGAGGAATAGATTTAATGTTCCTGTCCAATGGCTGTTCTTAGGAACTCGGAACCGCCCAATATTGAGATTATTGTACATGTCTTGGATGGGATGTGGGTATGGTTGCTGTAACCAGCAGTTGTTGCTAAAGCTATTTGCCTTTGATCAGAAAGGTCTGTTATTGAAATACGCTCAATGTAAACATCTTAAGCTGCTTCATGGCAACATTAGTTAGAGCAAACACTGGTGGAGATATTAGGAGTGTGACAGCAAACCCCAGTAGAAGAAGGATTTGAGGAGGATCTTGGGTGAAGGACATTCGAGGGATTTCTAGAATGTCTTTTGGCATCAGCTGGATCCTAGCCAATGAAACCCAAGAGGATCTTTTCCAGACCCCAGCAAAGATGTCTGGTTTCTCCCAAAACTGTGACTCAGGAGGGAACCTGGGCAAAAGCTGAAGTCACACAGACAACTGGAAATAACACGGGAAATCAACATTGTATCTGAAATATGCTGCAGGCACACATTTAAACAGATAATAAACTTACCACGATCAGTCCAAATGTCTCCAGACTGTTTTCTGTTTCTCCCCAATATATACCATCGTCAAGAATGTCAAACCAGTTTGAGCAACATGCCTCATTCTTGTTAAAGTTTTGGATTAATCAGTGCATCAGCATCATCATGACAAGTTTCACATGTACCCCTTTGGCCAGAAACATACCGGGAAATTTGAAATCTTTACAGAATACAAGAGAAGAAACACCTAGATTTGGGCCACATATCTCAGGAAGAATGTACTGGCCCTGGAGCGGGATCAGAGGAGGTTCCCGAGAATGGTCCCAGGGATGAAAAGCTTAACATATGGGGAATGTTTGAGGACTCGGTCTCTCAATGGAGTTGAGAAGGATGAGGGGGTATCTAAGTGAAACTTACAGAACACTGATTGGCCTGGACAGAGTGAATGTTGGGAAGATGCTTCCATTGGTAGGAGAGACTGGGACCTGAGGGCACAGCCTTAGAGTAAAGGGAAGACCTTCTAGAACGGAGATAAGGAGAAACTTCTTCAGCCAGAGAGCGGTGAATCTATGGAAGGCTGTGGAGACCAGGTCATTGAGCACATTTAACACTGAGACAGATAGATTCTTAATTATCAAGGGGATCAAGGTTCATGGGAAGAAAGTGGGACAATGGGGTTGAGAAACTTATCAGCCATGATTGAATGGCCGAGCAGACTCAATGGGCCAAATGGCCTAATTTCTGCTCCTATATCTTATGGTCTAAAGATTTATAAAGTAAATTTTAAAGTTCTGAGGAGTGTTGTGGAACAGAGGGACCTAGGAGTACAAGTACATAGTTCATGGAAAGTGGTTCACAGATTGGTGAAGAAGGTTTTTAGTACATTGGCCTTCATCGGTCGAGACATTGAGTATAGGAGTTAGGACGTTGTGTATAAGTCATTGGTGAGGCTGCAAATGGAGTATTCTGTACAGTTTTGATCGCCCTGTTTTAAGAAAGACATAGTTAAACTGGAAAGGGTGCAAAGAAGATTTATAAAGATGTTTCCAAGGCCTGAGTTACAGGGAGAGATTGGCCAGGATTGGACTTTACTCCTTTGAATGTAAGAGAATGAGGGGCAATCTTAGTGTATAAATTCATGAGGGGCATAGATAGGATGAATGCATATAGTCTTCTTTCCAGGGATGGGGAATTGAAAACTAGAGGGCATAGGTTTACAGTGAGAGGGAAAAGAAATAAGAAGGACATGAGGGGCAACTTCTTCACCAGAGAGTGGTGCGTATATGGAACGGGCTGCTGGAGAAAGTGTTTGAGGCCGGTACAATGGCAACATTTAAAACATTCCAATAGGTACACGGATGGGAATTGTTTAGAGGAATATGGACCAAATGTGAGCAATTGGAACTAGTTCACTGGGCACCATGGTCAGCATGGACCAGTTTGGGCCAAAGGGCCTGATTCCATGCTATGTTACTCTATGGCTCTATGATTCCAGGATTGTTGGGAGTCTTCAGTGTACACAGTGTTCCAGGGTCTGGGCTTTGTGAGCAAGTCCCGTGATCCGTCTGTGAAATGGTGCAGACTGGGCTTTGGATTTTCAAAATGTTCAGGACTTGCTTTTCTCTCCTGGTTCCCAGCTGTCAACAGTTTCTGATGATTCAGATCCACATCCCATGAACTGGTTCGAGAGCTGGTTCTTCACAGGCAAAGAAATTGGAATTAACTAGTTCCCGGAAAGTCTCCACATGGTTAAAGCTGCCGGCACACACTGTACAACGGCCCAATCCATACCAACCCGCGCTGACATAACCCTGCCCATCGTCACTGCCTGCAATGTGGCATGCCCTGCCTGCCACACCCAGGGTAAATATCAGGAACTGGGCAGGACAGCTCGGGGCTGGCAGGATTTGTCCAGGTGCATAACACATTTTTAAAGATGGCACAGGAGCAGGGCTTGCTGGTAAATCCGGGATATCTGTCAGGATGAGTTGTTCTGGGAAAGGCGTGTGGTAATTTGGGAATGGAATCAGACGTGAGGGGTGCTCTAGGGCAGGGTAGGGAGTTACGAAGCGGAGTTTGGTAAGAAGTAGCCTGAGAACAGGTGGAGCTCAGAGCAAAATTCCCTCCAGAAAATTCAACACAACTCATACTTAGCCAAAACACATCAGATTCAGCCAGTAATAATGGGAACTGCAGATGATGGAGAATCCGGGATAACAAAGTGTGGAGCTGGATGAACACAGCAGGCCAAGCTAGCTTTTGTGCTCCTGAGATGCTGCTTGGCCTGCTGTGTTCATCCAGCTCCACACCTTGTTAGATGCAGCCAGTAGTTTGGAACCAGTTATTCTATTCTCTGAGAGAAACTGAGAGAGAGGCAACTCCAAACCACAAGCAATGATATGAAGTAAATTGACACTGATTCATTGGGAGCTACTGAAAACGTACAGCATGTCACAGACCGCCAGCAACTGGGAGACAGTCCATTCGCTTCGGAGGAATGTGCTTTGAGAAAATTGGCAAATCTTTCAACACCTGATTTCTGAGGCTTGGTAGAGAGCATGTGCAGTGTCCATAGATCTGGGCCAGCCCCTACACCCCACCTAACTCTGTAACCACCCCCACCCCTACTCTTCTCCCTATCTCTGTAACCCCCTCCAGCCCCGACTCCTCTCCCTATCTCTGTAACCCCCTCCAGCCCCGACTCCTCTCCCTATCTCTGTAACCCCCTCCAGCCCCTACTCCTCTCCCTATCTCTCTAATCCCCTCCAGCCCCTACACCCCCTCCCTATCTCTGTAACCTCCTCCAGCCCCTACTCCTCCCCCATCTCTGTAACCCCCTCCAGCCCCTACTCCTCCCCCATCTCTGTAACCCCCTCCAGCCCCTACACCCCCTCCCTATCTCTGTAACCTCCTCCAGCCCCTACTCCTCCCCCTATCTCTGTAACCCACTCCAGCCCCTACGCCCCCTCCCTATCTCTGTAACCCCCTCCAGCCCCTATACCCCACCTATCTCTGTAACCCACCCCAGCCCCTACACCCCCTTCCTATCTCTGTAACCCACTCCAGCCCCTACAACCCCTCCCTATCTCTGTAACCCCCTCCAGCCCCTATACCCCACCTATCTCTGTAACCTCCTCCAGCCCCTACTCCTCCCCCATCTCTGTAACCCACTCCAGCCCCTACTCCTCCCCCTATCTCTGTAACCCACTCCAGCCCCTACACCCCCTCCCTATCTCTGTAACCCCCTCCAGCCCCTATACCCCACCTATCTCTGTAACCCACCCCAGCCCCTATACCCCACCTATCTCTGTAACCCACTCCAGCCCCTATACCCCACCTATCTCTGTAACCTCCTCCAGCCCCTACACCCCCTCCCTATCACTGTAACCACCTCCAGCCCCTACTCCTCTCCCTATCTCTGTAACCCCTTCCAGCCCCTACTCCTCTCCCTATCTCTGTAACCCACTCCAGCCCCTATACCCCAACTATCTCTGTAACCTCCTCCAGCCCCTACTCCTCCCCCTATCCCTATAACCCCCTCCAGCCCCTACAACCCCTCCCTATCTCTGTACCCCACTCCAGCCCCTATACCCCAACTATCTCTGTAACCTCCTCCAGCCCCTACACCCCCTCCCTATCTCTGTAACCCCCTCCAGCCCCTACTCCTCCCCCTATCTCTATAACCCCCTCCAGCCCCTACAACCCCTCCCTATCTCTGTACCCCACTCCACCCCCTATACCCCACCTATCTCTGTAACCACCTCCAGCCCCTACTCTTCTCCCTATCTCTGTAACCCCCTTCAGCCCCTACTCCTCCCCCTATCTCTGTAACCTCCTCCAGCCCCTACTCCTCCCCCTATCTCTGTAACCCACTCCAGCCCCAATAGCCCACCTATCTCTGTAACCTCCTCCAGCCCCTACTCCTCCCCCTATCTCTGTAACCCACTCCAGCCCCTATACCCCACCTATCTCTGTAACCTCCTCCAGCCCCTACTCCTCCCCCTATCTCTATAACCCCCTCCAGCCCCCACAACCCCTCCCTATCTCTGTACCCCACTCCAGCCCCTATACCCCAACTATCTCTGTAACCTTCTCCAGCCCCTACACCCCCTCCCTATCTCTGTAACCCCCTCCAGCCCCTACTCCTCCCCCTATCTCTGTAACCCCCTCCAGCCTCTATATCCCACCTATCTCTGTAAACTCCTCCAGCCCCTACTCCTCTCCCTGTCTCTGTAACCCCCTCCAGCTCCTACTCCTCTCCCTATCTCTGTAACCCCCTCCAACCCCTACTCCTCTCCCTATCTCTGTAACCCACTCCAGCCCCTATACCCCACCTATCTCTGTAACCTCCTCCAGCCCCTACTCCTCCCCCTATCTCTATAACCCCCTCCAGCCCCTACAACCCCTCCCTATCTCTGTACCCCACTCCAGCCCCTATACCCCAACTATCTCTGTAACCGCCCCCAGCCCCTACACCCCCTCCCTATCTCTGTAACCCCCTCCAGCCCCTACTCCTCCCCCTATCTCTGTAACCCCCTCCAGCCTCTATACCCCACCTATCTCTGTAACCTCCTCCAGCCCCTACACCCCCTCCCTTTCTCTGTAACCCCCTCCAGCCCCTACTCCTCCCCCTACCTCTATAACCCCCTCCAGCCCCTACAACCCCTCCCTATCTCTGTACCCCACTCCACCCCCTATACCCCACCTATCTCTGTAACCACCTCCAGCCCCTACTCTTCTCCCTATCTCTGTAACCCCCTTCAGCCCCTACCCCTCCCCCTATCTCTGTAACCTCCTCCAGCCCCTACTCCTCCCCTATCTCTGTAACCCACTCCAGCCCCAATAGCCCACCTATCTCTGTAACCTCCTCCAGCCCCTACTCCTCCCCATATCTCTGTAACCTTCTTCAGCCCTTCAAACCTACCTATCTCTGTCACATCCTCCAACTCCTACACCCCTCCCTCATCTAGCTCCTGCACCCTGAGCTCTGTAACTTCCTCCTGCCCCTACACTTCTTCCTTTCTCTGTAACCATCTTCCAACCCAAATTCCTTTCTATTTCAGGAACCTCCTCCAGACCATACATCCCTCATTATCTCTGGAACCTTCTCCAGCCCTGACACCGCTCCCCATCTCTGGAACCTCCTCCAGACCATACGCCACACCACATCTCCAGAATATCTTCCAAACCCCTAAATCTTTCTCAATCTCTTTAACCTACTCCCTGACTTCCACACAGCTAGTTACCCTGCATCTGCAGTGATGTTGAATGATGTCAGATCACATGGGATTGGGCCGAATGTTGCTACAATAGATACAGGTGGTACTTGTGTAAGTTTTACAGCTCAGTACGGTCTCCATGCACCGTTTCTCATTGACCGATCACCAGCAGCTGTAGCCTGGCAAGGTTCAACACTGGATATCCGACTTTCTGAATTCCCCAGCACAAGGTTGGTTCAGTCTCTGGGAGACCCTTCCACGACGTCAGCTTGCATGTTATCACTCTGACTGGGGCAATTAGAGATCTCCGAAACTGGGCAGGCATATCGCTGTGGTTTGCCAGTTGGGAATCGAGCTTCCTTTCCTGTGCTTTTAATGATTTCAGGGCAGTAATTGGTGGTGAGCCGTAAACATTGTGCATGAACTTCCTCATCCAGAATCTCATGGATGAGGTGGCGAGAAAGGGGTAGCTATGTCATGAGGTCTGAATTCTAATACACCTTCCACTTGCATGAATGGGAAAATCACCGCAAAAGTGCCCATCTGTCTATCCAAGCCGTCCCTGACCCTGGGAGTGTTTGTTGGGGACAGTTTTGAGGCTGTTTTACTCTCAGTTTAGTGGATGGAGCTTTACTCTGTACCTATCCCAGAGCGGTTCAAGGAAGGGTCACCGGACCTGAAACACTAACTCTGTTTTCTCCTTCAGAGTGCGACCAGACCTGCTGAGCTTTTCCAGCAGCAGCTTTGTTTATGTTCCTGTGCTGTGACTGTCCTGGGAGGGAGACAGGATAAAGACAGCTTTACTTTGTATCTAACCCCGTGCTGTCCCTGTCCTGGGAGTGTTTGATGGGGACAGTGTAGAGGGAGCTTTACTCTGTATCTAACCCCGTGCTGTCCCTGCCCTGGGAGTGTTTGATGGGGACAGTGTAGAAGGAGCTTTACCCTGTATCTAACCCCGTGCTGTCCCTGTCCCTGGGAGTGTTTGATAGGGACAGTGCAGAGGGAGCTTTACTCTGTATCTAACCCCGTGCTGTCCCTGTCCCTGGGAGTGTTTGATAGGGGACAGTGTAGAGGGAGCTTTACTCTGTATCTAACCCCGTGCTGTCCCTGTCCCTGGGAGTGTTTGATGGGGACAGTGTAGAGGGAGCTGTACTCTGTATCTAACCCCGTGCTGTCCCTGTCCCTGGGAGTGTTTGATGGGGACAGTGTAGAGGGAGCTTTACTCTGTATCTAACCCTGTGCTGTCCCTGTCCCTGGGAGTGTTTGATGGGGACAGTGTGGAGGGAGCTTTACTCTGTATCTAACCCCGTGCTGTCCCTGTCCCTGGGAGTGTTTGATGTGGACAGTGTAGAGGGGGCTTTACTCTGTATCTAACCCCGTGCTGTCCCTGTCCCTGGGAGTGTTTGATAGGGGACAGTGTAGAGGGAGCTTTACTCTGTATCTAACCCCGTGCTGTCCCTGTCCCTGGGAGTGTTTGATGGGGACAGTGTAGAGGGAGCTGTACTCTGTATCTAACCCCGTGCTGTCCCTGTCCCTGGGAGTGTTAGATGGGGACAGTGTAGAGGGAGCTGTACTCTGTACCTAACCCCGTGCTGTCCCTGTCCCTGGGAGTGTTTGATGTGGACAGTGTAGAGGGGGCTTTACTCTGTATCTAACCCCGTGCTGTCCCTGTCCCTGGGAGTGTTTGAAGGGGACAGTGTGGAGGGAGCTTTACTCTGTATCTAACCCCATGCTGTCCCTGTCCCTGGGAGTGTTAGATGGGGACAGTGTAGAGGGAGCTGTACTCTGTATCTAACCCCGTGCTGTCCCTGTCCCTGGGAGTGTTAGATGGGGACAGTGTAGAGGGAGCTGTACTCTGTACCTAACCCCGTGCTGTCCCTGTCCCTGGGAGTGTTTGATGGGGACAGTGTAGAGGGAGCTGTACTCTGTATCTAACCCCGTGCTGTCCCTGTCCCTGGGAGTGTTTGATGGGGACAGTGTGGAGGGAGCTTTACTCTGTATCTAACCCCATGCTGTCCCTGTCCCTGGGAGTGTTTGATGGGGACAGTGTAGAGGGAGCTTTATTCTTAATCTAACCCCGTGCTGTCCCTGTCCTGGGAGTGTTTGATGGGGGACAGTGTAGAGGGAGCTTTACTCTGTATCTAACCCCGTGCTGTCCCTGTCCCTGGGAGTGTTTGATGGGAACAGTGTAGAGGGAGCTTTATTCTTTATCTAACCCCGTGCTGTCCCTGTCCCTGGGAGTGTTTGATGGTGACAGTGTAGAGGGAGCTTTATTCTTAATCTAACCCCGTGCTGTCCCTGTCCCTGGGAGTGTTTGATGGGGACAGTGTCGAGGGAGCTTTACTCTGTATCTAACCCCATGCTGTCCCTGTCCCTGGGAGTGTTTGATGGGGACAGTGTAGAGGGAGCTTTATTCTTAATCTAACCCCGTGCTGTCCCTGTCCTGGGAGTGTTTGATGGGGGACAGTGTAGAGGGAGCTTTACTCTGTATCTAACCCCGTGCTGTCCCTGTCCCTGGGAGTGTTTGATGGGAACAGTGTAGAGGGAGCTTTATTCTTTATCTAACCCCGTGCTGTCCCTGTCCCTGGGAGTGTTTGATAGGGGACAGTGTAGAGGGAGCTTTACTCTGTATCTAACCCCGTGCTGTCCCTGCCCTGGGAGTGTTTGATGGGGACAGTGTAGAGGCAGCTTTATTCTTTATCTAACCCCGTGCTGTCCCTGTCCTGGGAGTGTTTGATAGGGGACAGTGGAGAGGGAGCTTTACTCTGTATCTAACCCCGTGCTGTCCCTGTCCTGGGAGTGTTTGATGGGGGACAGTGTGGTGGGAGCTTTACTCTGTATCTAACCCCGTACTGTCCCTGTCCCTGGGAGTGTTTGATGGGGGACAGTGTAGAGGGAGCTGTACTCTGTATCTAACCCCGTACTGTCCCTGTCCCTGGGAGTGTTTGATGGGGACAGTGTAGAGGGAGCTTTATTCTTTATCTAACCCCATGCTGTCCCTGTCCCTGGGAGTGTTTGATGGGGACAGTGTAGAGGGAGCTGTACTCTGTATCTAACCCTGTATTGTCCCTGTCCCTGGGAGTGTTTGATAGGGGACAGTGTAGAGGGAGCTTTACTCTGTATCTAACCCCGTGCTGTCCCTGTCCTGGGAGTGTTTGATGGGGACAGTGTAGAGGGAGCTTTATTCTTTATCTAACCCCATGCTGTCCCTGTCCCTGGGAGTGTTTGATGGCGACAGTGTAGAGGGAGCTGTACTCTGTATCTAACCCTGTATTGTCCCTGTCCCTGGTAGTGTTTGATGGGGACAGTGTAGAGGGAGCTCTACTCTGTATCTAACCCCATGCTGTCCCTGTCCCTGGGAGTGTTTGATGGGGGACAGTGTGGAGGGAGCTTTA
>NC_081391.1:24692884-24727884 GCF_030684315.1 Stegostoma tigrinum | reverse complement strand
CTTCGCTCCAGACCAGGCAACATTCCCAGTAAATCTCCTCTGCACCTTTTCCAATGCTTCCACATCCTTCCTGTAATGAGGCGACCAGAACTACACGCAATATTCCAAATGAGGCTGCACTAGCATTTTGTACAGTTGCAGCATGACATCACGCTCTGGAACTCAATCCCTCTACCAATAAAACCTAACACACCGTAAGCCTTCTTAACAGCACTATCAACGTGGGTGGCAACTTTCAAGGATCTATGTACATGGACACCAAGATCCCTCTGCACATCCACACTACCAAGCATCTTTCCATTGACCCAGTATTCTGCCTTCCTATTATTCCTCCCAAAGTGAATAACCTCACATTTATCCGCATTGAACTCCATTTGCTACCTTTCAGCCCAATTCTGCAGTTTATCCAAGTCTCCCTGGAACCTGCAACATTCTTCCACACTGTCCACCACTCTACCGACTTTAGTGACATCTGCAAACTTACTAACCCATCTACCAATGCCTGCATCCAAGTCATTTATAAAAATGACAAACAGCAATGGTCCCAAAACAGATCCTTGAGGCACACCTCGAGTAACTGGACTCCAGGCTGAATATTTTCCATCAACCACCACTCGTTGCCTTCTTACAGAAAGCCAATTTCTAATCCAAACTGCTAAATCTCCCTCAATCCCATGCCTCTGTATTTTCTCCAATAGCCTACCATGTGGAACCTTATCAAAGGCTTTACTGAAGTCCATGTACACCACGTCAACTGCCCTTCCCTCATCCACATGCTTGGTCACCTTCTCAAAAAACTCAATGAGGTTTGTGAGACACGGCCTGCCCTTGTCGAATCCATGCTGACTATCTCCAATCAAATTGTTGCTTGCTAGATGATTATAAATCCTATCTCTTATAATCATTTCCAAAATTTTTCCTACAACAGACGTAAGGCTCACAGGTCTACAATTACCTGGGTCATCCCTACTGCCCTTCTTGAACAAGGGCACAACATTTGCAATCCTCCAGTCCTCTGGTACTAAACCTGTAGACAATGAGGACTGAAAGATCAAGGCCAAAGGCTCCGCCACCTCCTCCCTAGCTTCCCAGACAATCCTCAGAAAAATCCTATCTGGCCCAGGGGTTTTATCTACCATCACACCTTCTAGAATTGATAACACCTCCTCCTTACTAACCTTAATCCTTTCAATTCTAGCAGCCCGTAACTCAGTCTTCTCCTCTACAACATCCTCCTGTTCCTCAGTGAAAACAGATGAGAAATAATCATTTAGCACCTTTCCAATCTCCACAGGGTCCACACACAACTTCCCACTTCTGTCTTTGACTGGCCCTATTCCTACCCTAGTCATCCTTTTATTCCTCACATACCTATAGAAAGTTTAGGGTTCTCCTTTATTCTACTCGCTAATGTCTGCTCATGTCCCCTCCTTGTTCTTCTTAACTCTCTCTTTAAATCCTTCCTAGCTAATCTATAACTCTCCATCGCCTCATCTGAACCATCTCGTCTCATTGCCACATAAGCCTTCCTCTTCCGCTTAACAAGAGATACAATTTCTTCAGTAAACCACGGTTCCCTTACCTTATCACTTCCTCCCTGCCTGACAGGGACATACCTATCAAGGACACACAATATTTGTTCCTTAAACCAGCTCCACATTTTGACTGTCCCCATCCCCTGCATTTTGCTACCCCGTTCTATGCCTCCTAAGTCTTGCCTAATCGCATTATAATTGCCCTTCTCCCATCTGTAACTCTTGCCCTGTGGCATGTTTCTATCCCTTTCCATTGCTAAAGCAAACGTAACCAAATTATGGTCACTCTCTCCAAAATGCTCACTTACCACTAAATCAAACACCTGGCCTGGTTCATTGCCAAGTACCAGATCCAGTGTGGCCTCCCCTCTTGTCGGCCCTTTGACATACTGAGTCAGGAAACCCTCCTGCATACATTGGACAAAAACTGATCCATCTAATGTGCTAGAGTTATAGCATTTCCAGCCAATGTTGGGGAAGTTAAAGTCTCCCATAATGACTACTCTGTTCCTTTCACTCCTGCCCAGAATAGTTTTGCCGATCCCCTCCTCCGCATCCCTGGAACTTTGCGGGGGCCTAGAAAAAACTCCCAGCAGTGCTACCACTCCTCTCCTGTTTCTGACCTCAGAAAAATACCACCTCAGTAGACGAGTCCTCAACAAAAGTTCTTTCAGCCACCGTTATACTGTCCTTGACTAACAAAGCCACACCCCCCCCCTTTTACCACCTTCCCTGACCTTAATGAAAGATCTAAGCCCTGGAACCTGCAACATCCATTCCTGACCCTGCTCTATCCATGTCTTCGAAATGGCCACAACATCGAAGTCCCTGGTACCTATCTATGCTGCAAGCTCACCTACCTTATTCCGGATACTCCTGGTGCTCAAGTAGACACACCAACCCAGCTTCCTGTCTGCCAGCACACTCCTGTGACAGTGAGGCCCTGTCCATGTCCTCCCTACGCTCATCCTCCTGTGTACTAGAACTACCCCTCAGTTTCCCATCCCCCTTCTGAGGTAGTTTGGGGTGTATTGAGGTTGGGACAGGTGCTATGGAAATGCACATTTTTCTGTTTCCCAGTCTGGAGATCTATTTCACTAATTTCTAATCAGGTAGAACACAATTCTGTCTGCATTTTCTTTTTGTTATTTTCGAGTTTAGGAGAGGAAGCTGGCTTTCTGTGCACTCAGCTCAATTGGTGGGGTTTTTCAGTAATGATTGGTAAACAGCACCAAGGCAAATTATACTGTTCTTTGATGCTGACAGACCCTATAATCAAGTTTATTGCTAAAAATCTGTAATTATCTTTCTGTCTTGCAGCGAACAAGCATGGCTCTTTCAACCGTGGCCCTTTCTAATCCTTACTTCCTCTAGATTACAGTTCTTTCTTTAGACCTCCAGGTCACACTTCTTTCACCGCTTCAAAGGATGGGGAAAGGAGTTGTTCCCTTGAACCTTCTTAGAGTGGTTACTGAGTTGCTTCTCTTCTCTCTCTCTCTTACTGTGGGTTTTTTTTCTATGAAACACTCACATGCCTCAGATGGTTATTTATGACACCCCTCAGACCAACTGCGAACCTTGGCAATGGGCCATTTGACTGTGGAGTCCTCATCATCCCTTTGTATCCTGCCCTGAGCACTTAAACTGCTTTGTATCCCCATCTGTGTAAGTTGCACAGCCACTGGGAAGTCCCTGCGTGTGAGCTTTCACTTTTGGAAGCTTGCACTGTGCACGGATCTCACAAGTTGGGGGTGGAAGAAAAAATAATTAGAGGGAACCTTGACCCCACAGTTATTAGAATAGAGTTACAGAATCCTTACGGTATGGAAAGAGGCCATTCAGCCCATTGAGTCCACACCGACCCTCTGAAGAACATCACACCCAGACCCAGCTCCCCCACCCTACAATTCTGCATTTAGCATCGCTAATCTACACATCCTTGAGCACTACAGGATAATTTCCCATGGCCAATCCACCATAGCCTGCACATCTTTGGACTGTGGGAAGCAACTGGAGCACCGGGTGGAAACCCACGCAGACACGGGGAGAATGTGCAAACTCCGCACAGACAGTCACCCGAGTGTGTAGTTGAACACGGGTCCCTGGTGCTAACCACTGATCCCCTGTGTCTAGATTTCTAGATTCCTTACTTAAATCTATTCCTCCTTCCATTATTATAGTTTCCATTGCCATTTATTAAGAGTCATCGGGTTCTACAGTACAGGATGAGACCCTTCAGTCCATCAGGTTTGTCCTGGTCAAACATAAACTCCTAATAGCTTAATCCCATTTTCTAGCAGTTGGGCCATAGCCTGGTACGGCTTAACATCCCAACAGCACATCTAAACATTATGGTTACAAACGGTTTTTGCCCCAACCTTAGTATACATATACCTGAGGACTCCTACATATTTGTTTCTCAATTTCTCTCTTACTATTGGGGAGCTGAGACTACAATCCCATCAAAGTCATCTTCTCTTTCTTTCTTCATTCAGTGGGGGAGTGGATGAATTTTCAGAAATATTTTCCCTAGTTAAAGCAGTTATGTATTCCTTAATGGAAAAACACCCCACCGTGCGCGCACACACACGTGCTGACACACGCACACACACAGCAAATTCATTCCCAGGTTTCCTTTGTCCTGTTTCAAACTTTTTTTTGTATGACCTTCATTTTGGTGCCAATCGAATGGAAGAAGTCAGTGTGAGAATAAAATGAAATACTCTTTCTCTTTGGATGGGGAAGGAGACAAAAATCCCAAGAAAGCTTAAAACCACACCTCATCAACCATTGAATCGAGGGGCAGCACATGCCATTGTAAAAACCAAAAAGTCTGTGAAAGATTAAAGGAATTTTCATCTTGTGGTCTGGAGTTTAGTCCTTTAGAATTTTTGCTTACCCTACCCATATTCTTTTCCACCAATAATATGTGTTAAACTGTTCATCTTTGGTCTGTCTTAATCATCACTGAGTATGTATGTGTGCGAATGTGTGTGAATATGTGCACACATGCGTGTTTATGTATGTGCACGCACATGCATGTTTGTGTGTGCATGTGCAGATGCACATATTTGTGTGTGTGTAGGTGCATGTGTGTGTGTATGTGCGCATGCATGTGTGTGTGTATGTGTGTGTGTATGTGCACATGTATGTGTGTGTTTGTATGCACGCATGTGTGTATGTGGATATGTGCATGTGTGAGCGTGTTTGTGCATGTGTGCACACGTGCATGTGTCTGTGTGCACACGTGCATGTGTATGTGCGCACGTGGGTGTTTATGAGTGCGTTTGCATGCTTGTGTGTGTATGTCTGCATGTTTGTGTGTGTGTTGGTGCATATGTGTGTGTATGTGTGTGTGTGTGCATGTTTATGTGTGTATCCACAGGTTTTTTGTGTGCATGTGTATGTGATCATGCATACGCGTGTGTGTATAGATGCGCATGTGTGTTTGTGTGGCTGTATGTGTATGTACGTGCATGTGTTTGTGTGCACGCGTGTTCATATGTGCATGCATGTGTGTTTCTGTCTGTGTCTCTGAGTGTGTGTATGTGTACGTGCATGTTGTTTGTATATGTGCTTGTACACATTTGTGTGTATGTGCTTGCGTGCTCGCGTTTGTGTGTATGTGCACACACATGTTTGTGTATGTGCACATGTGTTTGTGTGTATGTGCATGAGTGTTTGTGTGTTTATGTATGTGCATGTGTTGACTGTGTGTGTATGTGCACATGCATGCTTGTGTGTGTGTGCATATGAGATTGTGTATGTGCTTGCACGTGTTTGTGCATGTATGTATGTGTTTGCAGCATGTGTATGTGTGCACGTGTGTTTGTCTATGCATGTGCACATGTGTTTGTGTATGTGCGTGCACATTTGTGTGTGTATATGCGCACGTGTGTGTGTGCATGTCTGTGCTTGTATTGCGCACGTTTGTGTGTGTTTATATGCACGTGTGTTTGTGTGTATGTGCATGTGCACATGCATTGGTATGTGAATGTGTGTTAGTGTGTGTACATGTGCACGTGTATGTATGTGCGTGTTTGTGTATGTGAGCGCACGTGCACGTTTGTGTATATGCACATGCACGTTTGTGTGTGTGTATGTGTGCATGTGTGTGAATATATGCGTGTGTGTGTGTGTATATGTGCGTGCATGTGTATATGTGTGTGCACGCATGTGTGTGTTAGTGTGTGTGTCTTTTAATGTGCATGCATGTGTGTGTGTGTGTGTCTGTATTTTTAAGAGAGAGGTTATAAGGGAATTAGAGTTTTAGTTTGTAGTATTATATGGCATTAGTTTATATCTGTTTACTTGGTCAAGTTACTTGTAATGAATGATAATTCTCGTACAGTGCAGAAACCTGGTCCATGCTTTCTATCAACCTGGGTCTGAAAATTGGGTAAATTGAGGAACTGTGCAGACTTTTAAAAAAGTTATCGTTGGGCACAATGCTGGAAATAGTGGGACTCAATGTACAGTAGGCTTACCCCAGTGTGTTGTAATACAAGTATTGAAGCAACCTAGTGTGAATTGATTTTGTCCTGGGTACAGTCAGTCAGGCAGATTTGACCTTTGGTGGCCTCACTGGGATTTTAGTGACAAGTTCGGGGACATTGAGGCCTAATTTCACGCATTATTTCCAGCTATGTCATGGCTCTAATTTTGAAACAATGACATCTATTTCTGGGCTGGTCCCAAACGCAGGAAGTTGCTTTTTGCCTCCATCTAGTCTACCTTGTTATCATTTTTGGTGCTTCAATAAGATTGCCCTTCACGCACCTACACTTAGCAGAATTGAAACTAAGCTTAGCTCACATGCCCTTCCTCCCGCCAGACTTTCATGAGATAGAGGTGTTGCTGGCAAAATATGCACTTGTTACCCATCCCTAATTGTCCAGGGGGCAGTTAAGATTCAACCACGTTGCTGTGGGTCTGGAGTCACAAGTAGGCCAGACCGGGTAAGGGTGGCAGTTTCCTTCCCTAAAGGACATTACTGACCCAGAAAGATATGGAGCATTTAATTGAAAGCTTTCAGTCCCAGTTCTGCTGCAAACACTCCCCTCCAAAGTGTGATATTTGTCTGAGTGAACCGATTAGTTTGCAATTGAAATGAATTTTCTTCGGTGCAATTTTTGCCCGCAGCCCTCCTTTACATGTGAAACTCACATCAATGCTCAGCGCCACAGGAAGCAGCTCAGCTGCGCTCAGGACTTTGAATGCACCAAAAAAACCTGCCATCGAAAAAGAAGCCGATTTCCGAGCAGCAGATTCTGACAGTGGGGCTGGAATTCCACATGTTGACAAAGGGGAGAGTCCCCGTTTTGACCCAGTGCAGGCCAGTCCTGTGTGAGTCCTGCTTTGAAACATTTTAGTGTGAGAGTGTCGGCAGGGAGAGAAGCTGTTCGAGTCCCCCCCCCTCCGGCCCACACACACAACATCCCCCAGCCCCACACACACAACAGCCCCCCAGTCCCACACACACACAACAGCCCCCCAGTCCCACACACACAACAGCCCCCCAGTCCCACACACACACAACAGCCCCCCAGTCCCACACACACAACAGCCCCCCAGTCCCACACACACACAACAGCCCCCCAGTCCCACACACACAACACCCCCCCAGTTCCACACACACACAACACCCCCCCAGCCCCACACACAGCACCCCCCCGAGTCCCACACACACACAACACCCGCCCCAGCCCCACACACACAACACCCCCCAGTCCCACACACACACAACACCCCCCAGTCCCACACACACACAACACCCGCCCCAGCCCCACAACACCCCCCAGTCCCACACACACACAACACCCGCCCCAGCCCCACAACACCCCCCAGTCCCACACGCACACAACACCCCCCCGTCCCACACGCACACAACACCCCCCCGTCCCACACGCACACAACACCCCCCCGTCCCACACACACACAACACCCCCCAGTCCCACACGCACACAACACCCCCCAGTCCCACACGCACACAACACCCCCCCGTCCCACACACACACAACACCCCCCAGTCCCACACGCACACAACACCCCCCCGTCCCACACGCACACAACACCCCCCCGTCCCACACACACACAACACCCCCCCGTCCCACACGCACACAACACCCCCCAGTCCCACACGCACACAACACCCCCCCGTCCCACACGCACACAACACCCCCCAGTCCCACACGCACACAACACCCCCCCGTCCCACACGCACACAACACCCCCCAGTCCCACACGCACACAACACCCCCCCGTCCCACACGCACACAACACCCCCCAGTCCCACACACACACAACACCCCCCCGTCCCACACACACACAACACCCCCCAGTCCCACACGCACACAACACCCCCCAGTCCCACACACACACAACACCCCCCAGTCCCACACACACACAACACCCCGCCCCCCCCCACCCCGCCTTGCAGAATTCTAGGTTGTGGTTTTCCCGGAGCGCAAGAAGAAATTGGCTTCGATTTTATTTGAACGACAGTCTGACGAACAGCAGACGAGAGGGGTGTCGCGCTGCGCTAGAAACATCTCTCTCTACCTGCCAATTTATTAAGGCAGCTTTTACAACAACGAAAATTCGGGACCTTCCACCAACCAGAGTTTGAACGTCGTTGAGAAAAGGTAACTCATGCTTCTGCAACTCCCCCCTCCCCCTCCCACCCTGTCTCCTCCCCCAGCTCTATCACTTCCCTCCCAACCCACCGCCCCGCTCCAACCATCATCTCCTGCAGTGTACACACAGACACACACTACTCCCAGAACAGCTCAACCAAAGGAGATTCCTTGCTGTTTTCTCACTTGAAGGTTTTGCAGTCCATCTCTGACCAGTGGGACTCCAGTCAGGGGGGATGGAAGCTGTGGCCAAGTACGAGTTCAACGGAGCTGGAGAGGATGAGCTGAGCTTCAAGAAAGACGACATCCTTAAGGTAACTCAGAGATCGTAAGACCTACAGATGCTGGCGTTAGAGATAGCACAGCGTGGGGGAGCCGGAGGGACACAGCAGGCCAGGCAGCAGTCGTGTTCCTCCAGCTTCCTCGCCGTGTTCCTCCAGCTCCCTCACCGTGTTCCTCCAGCTTCCTCACCGTGTTCCTCCAGCTTCCTCACTGTGTTCCTCCAGCTTCCTCACCGTGTTCCTCCAGCTTCCACACCGTGTTCCTCCAGCTCCCTCACCGTGTTCCTCCAGCTTCCTCACTGTGTTCCTCCAGCTCCCTCACCGTGTTCCTCCAGCTACCTCACCGTGTTCCTCCAGCTTCCACACCGTGTTCCTCCAGCTTCCTCACTGTGTTCCTCCAGCTTCCTCACCGTGTTCCTCCAGCTCCCACACCGTGTTCTTCAGGTTCATCACTGTGTTCCTCCAGCTTCCTCACCGTGTTCCTCCAGCTTCCTCACCGTGTTCCTCCAGCTTCCTCACTGTGTTCCTCCAGCTTCCACACCGTGTTCCTCAAGCTTCCTCACTGTGTTCCTCCAGCTTCCACACCGTGTTCCTCCAGCTCCCTCACTGTGTTCCTCCAGCTTCCTCACCGTGTTCCTCCAGCTTCCTCACTGTGTTCCTCCAGCTCCCTCACCGTGTTCCTCCAGCTCCCTCACCGTGTTCCTCCAGCTTCCTCACCGTGTTCCTCCAGCTCCCTCACCATGTTCCTCCAGCTCCCTCACCGTGTTCCTCCAGCTTCCTCACAGTGTTCCTCCAGCTCCCTCACTGTGTTCCTCCAGCTTCCTCACCGTGTTCCTCCAGCTTCCTCACCGTGTTCCTCCAGCTTCCTCACTGTGTTCCTCCAGCTTCCTCACCGTGTTCCTCCAGCTCCCTCACTGTGTTCCTCCAGCTCCCTCACTGTGTTCCTCCAGCTTCCTCGCCATGTTCCTCCAGCTTCCTCACCGTGTTCCTCCAGCTTCCTCACTGTGTTCCTCCAGCTTCCTCACCGTGTTCCTCCAGCTCCCTCACTGTGTTATCCTTCAGGTGGAGATGAATTTTTGACTTTGTCAGTGGAGCTGACTTCTCTGACATCCTGCCTGCGGTCGCAGAGTTGGCCAAAACGAAAATAAGCAAACTTCTCAAACCAGGCCATGCACTCACAGTGAAAAACCTGAGGAGAACCTAGGATTGGTGTTTTCTGTCACCTGGATAATCCCAGTCATTCCCTACCCGCCACCTATTCTTACGTTCGTGGAAAGGCATCAAAATGAAAACGTGAGCAGGTTTTTGAGTTGGGGATCTTTAATCTGAAAGACCCGTCGCCTATTTGTGTATGTTGTCTCCCCATCCTCTGCCATCACCCCCTGCTGTTTCCATTAACTGGGGTACGATTTGAGGATCTGGGAGCGGCCCCCACCCCAGGGTTAGAGAGGACACTGTGGAGGTGGAGTGTTGGGAGGTTTTGATGGTAAAAATTTCTCATTTCTCACTGTTGTGCTTGTACACCCCATAAACGTGGGTCTTTTTGAGAGAGATGGTTGGGGGGGGGTGGGGTAGGTGGTGGTGGAGGTGATGGACTGGGTGGGAAGGTTGTTTGATGCACAACATGATTCAAAATCTCTGGTGCCACTCAGGAAGAAGTGGATACTTCAGAAAGGCTGCTACGGTGCATGAGATAGAACACTGGGGCTCCAAAGATGCAGAGGTTAGGGTGGATTGGCCGGGGTAAGTTTCCCCGTGGCTGTGCAGCTTAGGTGGGTCAGCCACAGTACTTGCACGGTTATGGGGGTAGGGTGGGGGAGTAGGTCTGGGTGGGATGTTATTTGGAGGGTTGTTACAGGCTTTGACGGGCCAAACGGCCTCTTTCCACCATTGAGGGTTTCTGTAATTCAAGTGAACACGAGAAACATGATTTTTCCCAATGCAGTTATTTTGCCGACATGTTCAGCTCTTTGTGTTAATTGCTTCTTAAAATGATCATAATATTCCAAAAGAGGCAGAAACAAAAATCTTTAAGTTGTAAAAAACTTAAATCTTTGCAAAGTAACGATCCTGTTGCCTGAGGCCACGGTCTCCTGCTAAAAATCCACGGCAGGGTGACTACCGTTATCCCTGCCACGGAAACACAGGGAATGTAGAGAGGAAATGTACATCCCTGCATTGTCTTGCTCTGTTTCTCTCTGAGCACAGACCCCAGCGTGTGCTGCTCCCCTCACAGAGACAACCCAGTCCCCACGAACAATCAAAATCAACTTTCTCTCGTGCACAAAGTCCTCAACTCACAAAGGACATGTTTCCTTTCTTTACATTTAATGATGTTAATTACAAGTGAAACTTTGCCCAATCTGCTGACCGAAGGTCCAACTTTGCCTCAGTTTTACTGAAGGTGATGTTTCCGAGAATAACAATTCTCAGTTCTAGAGGATTGTTTCTCTGTCTTATTCTTTCTCCCTCCATTCGCCCCCTTCTATCCCTTCCCCAGATATACCTTTTCCAGTTTCATATACCCTCTTCCTGCAATCCTTGTTGGTTTCTTTCCCTGTAGAGGTCAAATAGAGCTCTTAACAAGGCATACAGTAAGCTTCATTAATAGGGACATGGAGCAGGGAGATTACGCTTAATTTGTTAAGGGAACTGGTTAGATCTACAATGTTATGTACAGTTCACATTATAGGAAGGATGTGATGGAGACAGATCAGAAGGAGTTGATGAGAGTGGTCCCAGGGGTTCGCCACGAGGACAGATTGGAGGAGTCGGGACTGTTTTGCTCGGAGAGAGGAGGGCTAGGAGGAAGTGTTGTAGGTGTGTTCAGCATCATGGTGGGGGATGCGAATCTGGACTGGGTGGATGGGGAGAGTCTGTTTCTACTTGTGGATGGTTTTGGGAGCTGGAGAGCACAGTTTTAAACTGATCTGCAAAGGAAGCAGTTGAAAGGTGAGAAGGAACTTTCTCACACAGTGAATGGTCTGGGTTTGACATGCGTTACCTTTGAGTGTGGTGGAGCAGTTCAGTTGAGGAATTCAGGAAGACATGGGACGGTTATTTGAACAGAAACAGCGTGCAGGGTTACAGGGTAAAGGCAGGAGACTGGCACTAAGTTCAAATGCTCAGAGAGGTGGCGCAGACACGGTGGGCCGAATGGCCCCCTGCTACACCATAACATTTCTGTGAAATCTTGCCTAGCGCTGGGAATGAAAACAAGAACTGCAGTCACTGGACGTCTGAAGCAAAGGAAAACCAGAAATTGCCGGCGAAATCCAGCAAGTCGGGCAGCATCTGCTGAATTTCTCCAGCAATTTCTATCTTGTTCTTGGTTGTTCCACATTGCAACCACTGGGGTGGCAGCTGCCGATCTCAGGGTGCCAGGCTGTGACCAATTGTCTCTCTCCAATGCGGAAAGAGGCCTGTGGGCATTTTTTGTACACGATGGATAATACCCTAAAAAACGGCCCGTTCCCCTGCAGGTACTATAGGACTGTCCCAATCCCTTCTTCAGCATTCCTCATTTGTGATCAAGACAATTTAATTAGGGACATTCAATGATGAACAATTACAAACCTCCTTCTCAAAGCCATGATTTGGTCAAATATTGTAAATCACACAAATGCACAAAAATCATACAAATACATCCCACATGGAGTTCAGTATTGAACATGACTGGTGCTGGGGGTTGTGTCAGTCAGAAAGCTGCAAGATCCCAGTTTAAGACATGTGTTATTTCCCCTAAGTCCGAATGAGAATTGCTCAGCATTACTTAACAGCTTCCCTTTTAGTAGCACCCTTAATTTAGAAGAACATGTCAGGGTGTTTCATAGGAATATAGTAAGGCAATGACTTGACAGCAAAGCCACATGAGGAGATAGCAGGTTAAGCAGATTGTCGGAAGCGTTTGAAAAAGGAATTGAGAGGCATCGCAGTTTAGGGAAGGGATTCCAGTCAAATAGGGCTGCAGCTTGCTGACAGCACAGACGCCAACGGTAGAGGAATTAAAGTCAAGAATTGAAACTGGAATGCAGAGCGAAAGGTCATTGGGTTGGAGGAAATTATAGAAGTTGGAGGGGACTGACACCATCGAGGGACTTGAAAAGAAGGACGCACATTTTAAAATCGGACTATTAACAGTTTGGGAACCGGTGTTGATCTGCGAGCTCAAGGATGGTGGGTGATCCTGTGTGAGTTAGGACACAGCGAGACGAGTTTTGGATGAGCTGAAGTTCATAGAGTGGGAGGTGAGGCGTCAGCCAGAAGGCAGTTGGAGTGGGCATTTTTGGCGGTGCTAAACACATGAACAGTGCTTAAAAAGGAGGCCTGTTGATGCTTCAAAACCAGCTGGAAGGCCAGGGAGAAGAAACATCGATGGCAGACACTTAGCAGCGGGAGAAGCCGTCGGCCAATGTGTCAGAGCCACAGAGTAGACAGCCGATCAGTTTCTCTTCATTACATGAGAGCAGGGGACTCCAGTGTTCCTCTAAAAGATTATTGGAACAGTGAAGAGTTCCAATTAGAGTTATTTTAAAAAGCGACAAGTAATGAAAACACTTCAAACACCTTAAAATAGTATGTTATAAGTGGTAAGTTTTACTTAAATGAAAACTGTGTTATTTAAAAGCTATTCAGGGCACAGGCAGGTCTTAATAAATAAACTCTGGAGAGATGCAGAATGTTTTAATAAAGCCCTTGAATTTCTGACGTACATAAGGAAAGTTATAAGTTGGCAGAGTGTTTAAAACCAACATCTGTTATCTGGGGGTTTAAGACGTTAAGTAGAATGCCGATAGCTTAAGGACAGGCCCAATTGAGGTGTTTTTCACTCATTCCCATTTTTTTCCATTCAGTTAAGAGAAACTCTGCTTTGTCAGTCAAAAGTAAATGTGACCAGTAAATGTCAGTGATACACACAAAGACTGGCCATGTGATAAAAGGCTCAGCGCAGTGCTGAGCGAATGTGCACTGAGAGTTGGGGATACCACTCAACAACTGTTCGTCTGCCATCGACAGTGGTACATTGCATAGAGCATTGATCTCTCAGCCAGATGTTATGGGTTCTCAGCTCAGAGACTTGTACATCAAAATCTAGATGGACATGCATGTTACAAGATTGAGGGCATGCTGCACTGTCAGAGGGACTGTCTTTCGGATGAGTTGTTAAACAGAGGTTCTGCTTTGTTTTATCCACTGGACGAATGTGGACATCACTGACTGTACTGGCATTTACTGCCCATCCCTAGTTGCCCCTGGAGAAGGTGGCGGTGAGCAGCATTCTTGAACAGTTGCGGTCCATATGCTATAGATTTTGACCCAGCAACAGTGAATGAACAGCAATACATTTCCAAGTCAGGATGGTGAGGGGCTTGAAGAGGAATTTGAAGGTGTTGCTGGTGTTCCCATGTATTGGCTGCCCTGCAGCGAATAACTCCCCTCCTCACTCCCCAAAGCCTGTCCACCAAGGCACAAGTCAGGAGTGTGATGGAGTACTCCCCACTTACCTGGATGGGGGCAGCCCCAACAACACTTGAGAAGCTCAATGCCATCCAGGACAAAGCAGCCGCTTGATGGGCACCACATCCACAAACATCCCACTCCCCGCCCCCACCAACACTCAGTAGCAGCAGTGTGTACCATCTACAAGATGCCCTGCCGAAGCTCACCAAAGATCCTTAGACAGCACCTTCCAAACCCACAACCACTTCCATCTAGAAGGACACGGGCAGCAGATACATGGGAACACCACCCCCTGAAAGTTCCTGTCCAAGTCACTCACCCTCCTGACTTGGAAATATATTGCCGTTCCTTCAGTGTCAGAATCCTGGAACTCCAGCCCCCCACCTGACGGCACTGTTGGTCAACCTGTAGCATATAGATTGTAGCAGCTCAAGAAGGCAACTCACCCCCATCTTCTCAAGGGCAATCAGGAACAAGTGATAAATATTTGACCATTCAACAACGCCCATGTCCCACAAGGGAATTAAAAACACCTAATTCTAATAGATAGAAGTAGTTGTGAGTTTGGAAGGTGCTGTCGAGGGTGCCTTGGTAATTTCTGCAGGACATTTGTAGATCATACACACTGCTCCTACTGAGCGTCGGTGGGGGAGGGAGTGAGATCCTTGTGGATGTGGTGCCAATCAAGCGGCTGCTTTGTCCTGGATGGTGTCAAGCTTCTTGAGTGTTTTTGGGGCTGCCCCCATCCAGGCAAGTGGGGAGTATTCCATCACACTCCTGACTTGTGCCTTGTAGATGGTGGGACAGGCTTTGGGTAGTCGGGAGGTGGGTTAGACACTGCAAGATTCCTAATCTCTGAGCTGCTCTTCTAGCCATTGTATTTATATGGCTAGTCCATTGGTAACCCCCAGGATATTGATAGTGGGGAATTCAGTGATGGTAACACCATTGAATGTCCAAGGGGCGGTGTTTAGGTTGTGTCTTATTGGGAATGGTTGTAGCTTGGCATTTGTCTGTCATGAATGTTATTTGCCACTTGTATTTCCAAGTCTGGATATTATTCAGGTCTAAAAGAAAAAAAGAAATTGCTTGAGAGACTTGGCAGGTCTGGTAGCATCTGTGGAGAGAAAACAGAAAAAGTTAACATTTCCTTCCTCATTGCACACAAGACTCTTCATGTACTGAAGCAGTCAACGTGCAAATGCAACAAGAGCCGACCCATTGTCAGCTAAAACAGAGATAAAGATATTTCAAAAGTAATTGGCAATCAATGCCCAGGCAATGGGGAATTGTTACAAACTTGCCTCACGGTCACTGTCCAGGTCTCGTTGCGTTTGTACATGGACTGCTTCAGTAACTGAGGAGTTGTGAATGGTGCTGAACATTGTGCAGTCATCAGTGAACATCCCCACTTCTGACCATATAATGGAGGGATGGTCATTGATGAAGCAGCTGAAGATGGGTGGGCCTCGGACACTACCCTGAGGAACTCCTACAGGGATGTCATGGAACTGAGAAACCTGACTTCCAACAACTACAACAATCCTCTCTTGTGCTAGATACAACTCTTACGATTGCCCTCTCGTTACTGTGCAAATTTTTCTATGCAACTTGCAAATTGCAGCACATTTTGCTGAAAATGTCACTTAGGTTTACATACTCCAACAGGTTCTCAGTGTCTGAGAATGGACAGTGGGAAATATTGTGGTTAAACCAGACCTGCCTGGCAAAAAAATCTCGAGCATGAACAAATCTATGTTATTATTGTATCGTTAGAACTTTCCAAGATAAATGCCCTTGGAGTGATGGTAGTGTAGTAGCAATATAATGGGTTGAGTAATCCAGAACACCAATCCAACGTTCTGGGAACATGAGTTCAAATCCAACCACAGCAGATGGTGAAATTTGAACCCAATAAAAATCTGGAATCAAAAGCCAGTCTAATGGTGGCTGTAATTGTGATTAAAACACCATCGAGTTCATTAATGCCTCGAAGGCAAGTCAATTTTGCCTATGTGTGACTCCAGGCACACAGTGTTGTAGCTGCCTTTGGGAACAGTCAAGAGAGCGAATCAGATCGAGGAAAATTCGGGATAGATGATGAATGTTGCCCTAGTCAGTAATACACATCTACAAGGAAAGAATGATGTTTCAAATTTCCCCGATAATGCATATCAAATAATTGCTGTATATTTCGCTCTGTCACTAAAGTGTGATGGATGGAAAACAAGTGAAACTGCTTCAGTGAAGTTGATAACGCTACAACTAGAGGTAACACACCTGCTCTTACTCAGATTCTCCCGAGAGGGCAAATGGGGGCTTCGAATAAATGCCCCATTCAAAAGGCAGCATTTGCAGCAGAGCAGCTCTCCCTCACCACTGACCCTCCGACAGTACCCACTCCCTCAGCACTGACCCTCCGACAGCGCCCACTCCCTCACCACTGACCCTCTGACAGTGCCCACTCCCTCACCACTGACCCTCCGACAGTGCCCACTCCCTCAGCACTGACCCTCCGACAGTGCCCACTCCCTCAGCACTGACCCTCCGACAGTGCGCACTCCCTCAGCACTGATCCGCCGACAGTGCGGCACTCCCTCAGCACTGACCCTCCTACAGTGCAGTGCTCTCTCAGCACTGACTCTCCGACAGTGCTGCACTCCCTCAGCACTGACCCTCTGATAGTGCAGCACTCCCTCAGCGCTGACCCTCCGACAGTGCGGCGCTCCCTCAGCACTGACCCTCTGACAGTGCAGCACTCCCTCAGCACTGACCCTCCGATAGTGCGGCGCTCCCTCAGCACTGACTCTCCGACAGTGCGGCGCTCCCTCAGCACTGACTCTCTGACAGTGTGGCACTCCCTCAGCACTGACCCTCCGACAGTGCGGCGCTCCCTCAGCACTGACTCTCTGACAGTGTGGCACTCCCTCAGCACTGACCCTCCGACAGTGCCCACTCCCATAGCACTGACCCTCCGACAGTGCGGCACTCCCTCAGCACTGACCCTCCGACAGTGCGGCGCTCCCTCAGCACAGACCCTCCGACAGTGCGGCACTCCCTCAGCACTGAGCCTCCGACAGTGCCCACTCTGTCAGCACTGACCCTCCGACAGTGCGGTGCTCCCTCAGCACTGTCCCTCCGACAGTGCCCGCTTCCTCAGCACTGCACTGGGAGTGTCTGGTTGGATTTTTGACTCAGGTCGTGCTGGAGTGGGACTTGTAGTTTCTAATTTCGAAATTACCATCTAATCCTCAACAAAGTTTAAGGAAGTCAGCTGAAATGTGCAAATGGAACAGTTATAAATTGCATTCTTTAGAAGTGCAGAGATTTCTTCTCGTGTCTCGGCAAACATTCATCGCTCAACCATGGCTCTATGGATTAATTCCTGTCATCTCAATGATTGAAGCTTCTTCAGAATCCTCTATCTTGGTGACAGCTGTAAATTGTACCTTCACACGGATTCATTTCGTATCTTCCCATGTGAGTGACTCAGATATAGATTAAATTATGACAGGACAGTGTCACACTGTGTTTTCACTGTAATTACCTGACCTTACTGATCAGCTTCTGTTCAGGGCTCTTTTGAGTTGTCTCTTTTGGAAAGGGTTCGATCAGCTTTCTTGTTTTGAGTTGTTCATCCATTTTATATGTCAGATGTGTATGTATTTTTAGTTGCTCTGTTCCTTATAAACATTTAATGATTTTGCATTAAATGTTTGGAATATATTGATTAAGTGAACTTTGATAGAATTGTACAGTTCGGAAGAGGCCCATCAGCCCATCAAGGCTGTACTGCCGAAACCTCCTTTTGGAAATTCCTTTGTCCGACCATGTTCATGTCACACGATGCCAAACAGAGGAAATGTTGAGGAAATGTTTGTGATGTTACCCCTTGCCATTCACTTTTGAAATACCTACCTCTGTTTCACCTAGCTGTGGGCCAGATACTGGAAAGTGGGCTTAGAATAGCTGGTAGTTTGATGACTGGCACAGATGGGATGGGCCAAATGGCCTCTTTCTGTTCCCTATGATATTCTGTGGTAACTGAAATTGGAGCAGGAGAAGGCTGTTCAGCCCTTTAAGCTTGCTTGACCTTTGAACAAAATTGCGGCTAATTTTTGACGGTTTTCGCATAGCCCTCGAATCGCTCACCATATAACAATCCGCTGATCTCTATATCTTACATCTTCAGTGACTGAACACCCACAGGGCTCTGTGTTAGGCCATTGGAGAGATCCTCAACATTCTGAAGCCTAAGTAGCTAGCCCTTTATTCTAAAGCTCTGACCCCTAGCCTTAGACATCTGGGCCCCGCATCCACCTTGGCAAACCCCTCAAGTATTTTGTGTGTTTCAGCAGTTACAAATTTCAGGCAATATATGAGCAGAAGCAGAAGAAGCAGCCAGGTGACACCGAGGTAGATATTTCAAAAGCGAATGTCAATCAATGCCAAGGCAAGGGATAAAACCCCCAAACTATCCTGCTCTGTCATTCAGTAAGACCTCTAGCTGATCATGGTATCCTCAAATCCATTCTTCCACCGTACCTGGTTCACCAAGAATTAATCTACCTCCACCTTTAAAACGTTCAAAAACTCCACTTACACTGCCTTTTGACAAGGAAAGTTCCAAACACCAAAAGAAAAAATATTTCTCCCAGTTTCTGTTTTGAATAGGCGACATCTGAGTTTCGAACAGTGACCCCTTAGTCTTCAATTCTCCCACAAGAGGAACCATCCTCTCCGCATCCACCCCTCAGGCTCTCTCTGTTTCAATCAGGTCACCTCTAAATCTTCTAAATCCCAGCGGGTACAAGTCTGAACCCTGTCCAATCTTTCCTAAAAAGACAATTCCCTATTCCATGCCTAAGTCTGGCTAACCTCCTTTGGGACAATATTGTTCAATTTATCTTAATTTCTGCCCATGGAACATCCTTCATCAATCCAGAGAATGTCTGTTATTCTCCCTGCAAGGTTAATCTATCCTTCCTTTAGAAATAAGGAGGATTTGCATTTGCATAGCACTTTTCAGTAACATCGGAAGTCTCCAGAGTGCTCAGTGGTAGAGTTCTATAGCACAGAAACAGGCTCTTTGATTTGTCACGTTTGCCCTGGTAAAAATAACCAGCAAACTACTTTAATCCCATTTTCCAGCTTGGCCCATAGTCTTATAAGTCTTGGCAGTGCAAATGCTCATCTAAATACTGCTTAATTTAATCATACTAAATGCGCAAACTCCCACTAATGGCAAAATGATAATGGTCAGATTAAGATAACACAGTGTGGAGCCGGAGGAACGCAATGGGCCAGGCAGCATCAGAGGAGGAGGAAAGCTGACGTTTCAGGTCATGAATCTACTTCAGAAAAACGTTTGTGCTCCCCTGATACTGCCCGACCTGCTGTGTTCCTGCAGCTCCACACTGTGTTATCTCTGACTCCAGCATCCGCAGTTCTGACTATCGTGGATGATCAGACAAATGTGTTTCTTGGTGATTGTTTTGAAGACCAGGGTCAAAATTCAGGCCCTTCTTTGAAACAGCGTCATAGGGTTTTTCCATCCAAACAGGTAGATAGGCCTCGGCTTAATCTCTCAAACTATGTGCAGTGTTCAGGTGTGGCCTACTGCAAGGCCCTGTACGATTGCAGCATTAATTTTTCAGTCCGATCTTTCAATCCCTTTGCAAGAAATACTTGCATGTCATTTGCTTTCTTAATAGGTTACCATACCTGCATACTAAATTCCTGAGATTCGTATGCAAGAGCAATCAGTTCCCTCCGAACAATAACATTGCTTACCGTTTGAAAACTTTTTGCTTTTATGTCCCAAGTGTATAACTTTGCAGTTTCCCTCCACAACCATTTAAGCTGTCCATATCCATTGACAGCAGGAACTGCAGATGCTGGAGAATCTGAGATAACAAGGTGCAGAGCCGGGCGAACACTGCAGGCCAAGCAGCATCAGAGGAGCAGGAAGGCTGATGTTTTGGGTCTAGACCCTTCTTCAGAAAATCTGATTTTCTGAAGAAGGGTCTCGGCCCGAAACGTCAGCTTTCCTGCTCCTCTGATGCTGCTTGGCCTGCAGTGTTTGTCCGGCTCTGCACTTTGTTATCTCATATCCATTGACAATCTGCTTTCCCACTTAATTTTTTTACTGTCATCAGATTTGGGTACATTACTCCCACCCCCTCATGGGGGTCACTGATACAGATTACCAATTGTAAATTCCTGAAGCACAAGCTCAAATTGTTTCTTAATTACAGGCTCCATTCTGCCCAAAAGTCCATTTGCTGCTGATGCTGCTTCCTGATCGATATTCCTTGGTCTTTCCACTTCAGTTTAGTCCCCAAGTCTACTTCAGGCAGAAAGGGTTCTTGTGGTACAGTGGTAATGGCCCTGCCTCTGGACCAGGTGGCCTGGGTTTAAGTCCAACCTGCTTCAGAGGTGTGTGGTGACACACCTGAACAGGCCAGTTACGCAAATATAAGGGTCTAAGGAAACATCAGCTTTCCTGCTCCTCTGAGGCTGCTTGGCCTGCTGTGTTCATCCAGCTCTACACCTTGTTATCTCAGATTCTCTAGCATCTGCAGTTCCTACTATCTCTATGAAAATATCTACCGCAGCCAAATAGGAAGCTGCACTGTTGCTAATATTCTGACCCACATACTACGGCTAATCTTATTCCCACTCACTATTTTCCGTCCATTAAACAGCACTCTATCAAAAAAAGGGGCAACAGCAGAAGTTGCTGGGAAAGCTCAGCAGGCCTGGTAGCATCTGTGGAGAGAGATTTTGGATCGGGTGACCCTTCCTCAGAACATGGTAACTTCAGACAGTCTCTTTGTTGGGTACATGGTACCCATAACTCTTTCTCCGGTAATCCTCAGGTCTTTTGGCTTTTTAAGGAAAAGGGGGTTTGGTTAGCTCAGTTGGCTGGACAGCTGCTTTCCGATGCAGTGTGATACCAACTGTGTGGGTCCAATAACCACACCGTTTGAAGCTTCCACGAAGAACCCTCCTTCTCAACCTCCCACCCAACTTCCCCATTGCCTGAGGCGCACAGACCCTCAGGTTAAAACATCACCACTTGTGTCTCTCTCCAATGAGAGAGCAGCCTTTTCATCTGGTTGGACCATGACAACTTTAAATAAATGTACTATCCTAATTATAAGAGGCGTAATTTAGTGCAATAGCCCCTTGTGCAACATCTGGTCAAATACTTTTTGAAAATGAAAATACACTACAACAACAGGTTACTCTTTAATTATGCTGCTCGTTACAACATTAACAGTTTAAACAGTTTTGTCAAAATCCAGTTTCTCTCACACAAATCCTCTGAATAATATTGTGATTTTAAGGGGAGGCAATGACCTAGTGGTATTATCAATGGATTGTTAATCCAAAGACCCAGGGACTGTTCTAGGGGATCTGGGTCCAAATCTCACCAGAGGAGATGGAGGAATCTGAATTCAAAAAGGAGAAATCTGGAATTAAGAATCTACCAATGACCGTGAATCCAGTGTCGATTGTTGGAAAAGCCCATCTGGTTCACTAATGTCCTTTAAGAAGGGGAACTGCCATCCTTACGTGGCCTGGCCTACATGTGACTCCAGACCCATAGCAATGTGGTTGACTCTTAACTGCCCTCTGGGCAACTAGGGATAGGCAACAAATGCTGCTTAGCCAGTGATGTCCTCATCCCATGAATGAATGTAAAAACCGCTTAGGACAGATGCAAAGTATTTAATTCAAAGCCAATGGCATTTCTTTATCCTGTATTATCATTTTCCTCGTCTCTACCTGTAAGAGACCCACATTTACATTTGTTCTTCTGTTATGCATGGCGATAGAAACTCTTTGAATTTGTTTCTTACTAGTTTACTCTCATATTCTATACACCCTCTCTTTGTCAATTTCCCTTTGCTGGATTATAAATACCTTTCCAATGCTCAGACTTTACTACTTTTCCTGGCAAGCTTCAAGACTTGTACTTTGAATCAAACTGAGCCCGTAAGAGACTCAGCAAGTAAGTCACAAGAAGAAAAAGATCGGTGAAAACAAACAGAGGTCCCTTAAATTCCAACGCACGAGAATCAATAACGGACCAATTATAAACAATTAGTTTAGTTCTGTCTTTGCAGAAAGAGATGCAAATAATTTCTCAGAAATGTGAGAGAAACAAGAGGTCTGTTGAGAAGGAGGAAGTGGAGGTTAGTATCAGTAAAAACATAGTGCAGGAAAACTGAGGGAACACAGTGTGGAGCTGGAGGAACACAGCAGGACAGGCAGCATCAGAGGAGCAGGAAAGCTGACGTTTCGGATCAGAACCTGTGTTAGCTCTGTGTATAACTATGTTATCCCTGACTCCTGCATCCGCAGTTCTTACTAAGTCTGTGCTGGAGAACTTAATGGCACTGCAAACTGATAAATCCACAGGACCTGATGGTATACATTCCAGGATAGTAAAGGTGGTGGCCGTGGAAATAGTGGATTTAGTGTTGGCATCTTCCAAAATTCTGCAGATTCTGGAACAAACTGAGGAGATTGGAGGGTGACCATCACCCACTGTTTTGAGAAAGAGATAGGGGAATATCCGAAATTACGGGCTGGTTAGCCTAACATCAGTTATAGGGGAAATGCTAGAGTCTATAATACACCAGGTCCTTGATAACTGTGGCAAGTGGGGGCACAGACATACAGAGAGCACTATAAGAGAAGCTCCGTCCCTGCAATTTGGGGCCTGCCAATTAGGAAAGAAAATAATTATGCCTTGCGCTGGCCTTGTAACTACAAGGCCTCCTGGGTGGTGATAACGCAGTGTGGAGCCCATTTCTGAAGGAGGGTCCTGACCTGAAACATCAACTTTCCTGCTCCCCTGATACTGCCCGGCCTGCTGTGTTCCTCCAGTTCCACACTGTGTTATCTCTGGCTCCAGCATCCACAGTTCCTACTATCTCTCCTGGGTAGTGAGTTTATGTATATTGAGGAGTGAGTGTGAAGGATGTGGTAACAGGATATGTAGAAAATGCCAACAGGATTACACAAGGTCAGCCTGGATTTATGAAGGGAAAGTCATTATTGACAAACCTACTGGAGTTTTTCTGAAGATGTAACTAGTTGACTAGATGATGGAGAATCAGTAGATAGAGTGTATTTGGATTAACATAAAGCTATTGACAGGGCCCCCAGTAAGAGGTTTTAGTGAAAGGTTAAAGCAGAGGGGATTGAGGATGGTAGGATTGTGAGTTGTTCAGCAAACAGGAAACAGAAAGTAGGAAAAAGAGGTCATTTTTGGAGTGGAAGAAGGTGACAAGTAAGATACCAGATGAAGCAGCACTTGGGCCCCAGTTACAGATCAACAATTCGGATGAGAGAATGAAATGTAATATTTCCAAATTTGCTGATAATACAAAAACTAGGTAAAATTGTGAGCAGTGAGGAGGATATAAAAAGGCTTCAAGTTGAGTGAATGAGCAAATACATGAGCCAGACATGGTATAAATTCCATAGCATCCGGAGATGTGCTTGCTAGGTGGGTTAGCCATGGGAAATGCAGGGTTACAGTGTTGGGAGTGTGCTCTTAGGAGGGTCATTATGGACTTGATGGGCTGATTCCACACTGTAGGGATTCTGTGGAAGTTCTATAATGTACACAAGTGTAAAGATATTCACTTGGTATGAGAAACAGAAAGGATGTATTATTTAAATGATGATGGATTAGAAAATGTCGATGTACAAAGTGATCTGGGGGGTGTCAGTATACACCAGTCACTGTCAGCAAGCAGCAGGTGTAGTAAACAGTTAGGATCACACGTGGTGTACAGGAGGGTTTGAGTACAGGAGCAGAGATGCCTTACTGCAGCTGTACAGGGCCCTTGGTGAGACCACACCTGGAGTATTGTGTGCAGTTTTGGTCTCCTTACCCAAGAATGGTTATACCGACCACTGAGAGAGTGTAGGGAAACCTCACCAGGCTGCTTTCTGAGACGGTACGTAGGTCACATGAGAAGAGATTGGGTCAACTGGGTCTGTATTCACTGGAGTTTTGAGGAATGAGGGGATCAGATTGAAACTCTTCAAATTCTGCCAGGGCTGCACAGACTGGAGGCAGTGATAATGTTTCCCCAGTGGGTGGGGCTTGGGGTTTGACAACAAGGGGCCACACACTGAGGACACAGGGCAGGCCATTTCAGACTGAGATGAGGAGAAATGTCTTCACTCTGAGGGTGGTGAGCCTGTGGAAATCTCTCCCATGGGCTGGTTGTGGAGGTCGGGTCACTGAATATGTCTAAGAAAGAATGAGATAGATTTCTATAAACTAAAAGGATATGGGGACCGTGCGGGAGCATGGCATTGAGATAGAGAATCAGCCACAATCATACTGACTGGTGAAGTAAGGTCAATGGGCTGAATGGACTATTTCTGCTCCTACTATCTGTGTGTTTGCTAATATCTGTATCCTGTATTGTTAATCACAGCTTCACGTGAGATTTTTATTCTTTAAGGGAATGTATATATGTTGTAAATTATGAATTACTTATTTTAGTGTCAGCTATTCTTTATGTACTTTGATAGGTGTATCAGGAAACTTAAAACATGAACTAACTCGTGCCACATCCCTACATGGCAGGTGTAAGATCCTAGTTTTGGACTTATCCAGATCACCGTCACACTCAATGTAAAATTCTATTTGAATATGACCAGCATCACCTTCGGGACTCCTTTACACCCGGTTTAATCCTTTCTCATTACCACCATCAGCCTGCACATATGGTTCGAAATTGTTGTTAAATTGTAGCTGCAGGTGTCCTCTAAATGATGTTAAAGATATGTGGCTTAATTATTGTACCCTATTCCATTCCGTGTAGCCTTGTGGCAGAATCCAAATCTACGGCTCCCTAAACCTAAAATAGGCATCAATAAATCCAGTACTGAATTGAGAATCCAAGATAATAAAGTGTGAAGCTGGATGAACACAGCAGGCCAAGCAGCCTCTCTCTGATGAATGGTCTAGGCCCGAAACGTCAGCTTTTGTGCTCCTGAGATGCTGCTTGGCCTGCTGTGTTCATCCAGCTCCACACTTTATTATCTTCGATTCTCCAGCATCTGCAGTTCCCATTATCACTGATTTGAGAATCGACTATTTACCCAGACAGTGGTGAGAATGTGAGACTGTCGCTGTAGAGCCATGCAGCTTGGAAATAGACACTTGGGTCCAACTCATCCATGTCAACCAAGTATCCCAAACTAAACTAGTCCCATCTGCCTGCATTTGGCCCATATCTCTCTAAACCTTTCCAATTCATGTACCTGTCCAAATGTCTTTTAAATGTTGTAACAGTACCTGCATTTGCCACTTCCTCTGGCAGTTCATTGCGTGTACTAGCCATCCTCCATGTGAAAAAGTTGCCCCTCAGGTCCCTTTAAAATCTTTCTCCTCTCACCTTAAAATTACACCCTCTAGTTTTGAACTCCCCCCATCCTAGGGGAAAGATCTTTGTTATTCACCTTATCACTGTTCCTCATGATTTTGTAAACCTCTTAAAGGTCATCCCTCAACTTCCTACACTGCAATGAAAAGAGTCTCAGATTATCCAGCCTCTTATAATATAAACCGTCCAGTCCCAAAAACACCCTGGTAAATCTTTTCTGCACCCTCTCCAATTCAATAATATCCTTCCCATAACAGTATGACCAGAACTGCACACATTACTCCAAAAGTGGCCTCACCGATGCTCCATACAACTGAGACATGGCGTCCCAACTCCTAAACTCAGTGATCTGGGCAATGAAGGCAAGCCCTGCTAAACATCTTCTTAACTGAGAGATAGTGGGAAGTGCAGATGCTGGAGAATCTGAGATAACAAGGTGTAGAGCTGGATGAACACAGCAGGCCAAGAAGCATCAGAGGAGCAGGAAAGTCAACGTTTCAGCACTAGATCCGTCTTCAGAAATTTCTGAAGAAGGGCCTAGGCCCGAAACGTTAACCTTCCTGCTCCTCTGATGCTGCTTGGCCTGCTGTGTTCATCCAGCTCTACACCTTGTTATCTCAGATTCTTAACCAACCTGTTTAGAAAGAGCAAAGAACATCCTGCTAACCTGTGACACAACTTTCAAAGAATTATGCACCTGAACACCGAGACCACTCATGAATGGTAGAGACACATTTCAGGGGATACTGGATAAGTGTGGAGAGAGAGAAATATGTTGATAGGGATGAGACTGAGTGATTTGGAGGAAATTACTCTACCACAGCATAGAGCTGATGGGCTGAACAATCTCTTTCTATGCTGTATACACAATCATATTGTAAGAGGAAGACTTAGTAATTTTACAGAAGGAAGGAACTTGATCCCTGTTTAATTTTAGAATTTCAGAATTGGCAGCAGCAACATTGAATCAGCTTCTGTGGCCTGCTATTTTAATGATTGATTGTGTAACAGGCCACAACATTTAAAATTCTTGTTAAAAAGAAAGAAGCATGTGCAGGAATCAAATAACCAGCTTACGTGTAACTTCCTCCACTTAGCATTACAAAACCTACAGTTCACAGTTGGGAACTGTGTTTTACACCCATGCACAATTCATGTCCCGTTTTACAATTGCTGCTGTTACTTGACACTATTGTATCTGTCAGGCTTAATAAGTTGCCTCTTCCTCATATGATGTCCTGCTTACTTCCTACTGTGCCTTCTCAAGGCGGTGAATTTTGCCAGGGTGACAAGTGGGATTTGTCCTTCACGTGTGTCAGGAGAGCAAGAGCCAGTAGCTATTTGACCATGATGGGCATCACAGTCGAGCTCAAATGAATCAAGGAACTGTGGATGCTGGAAATCTGAAAGAAAAAGACTCAGAGAATTTTGGAGAAACTCAGCAGGTTTGGCAGTGCCCGTAGACAGAGAGAGGCAGAGTTAACATGTCGAGCCCAGGGTTGTGAAGGAGAGTCCCGTCCGGCTTGAAATGTTAATTCTGTTCCTCTCTGCTGCCAGACCTGCTGAATTTCTCCGACATTCTCTGTGCCAGTTTCAGATTTTCAGCATCCGCAAGATTTTGCTTTTCTTCAACCGTATCTATTGGAATTTAGGAGAAGGAGAGGGGATCTTATGAAACAGATAACATTCAGAAGGGTCTCGGCCCGAAACGCCAGCTTTGGTGGTCCTGAGATGCTGCTTTGCCTGCTGTGTTCATCCAGCTCCACACTTTGTTATCTCGGATTCTCCAGCATCTGCAGTTCCCGTTATCTCTGATACAACATTCAGAAGGGACTTGACAGAGTGCAGTCTGACAGGGGACATCTAGAAACAGAAACACAGCTTTAAAAAGGAATATCACGTTTAAGATGGAGATAAAGAATTTCTCCACTCAACAGAGTTGTTCGTCTTAGGGATTCTCTTTCACAAAGTCACTGAGTATATCCTAAGCTGAGTCAGACAGAGTTTGGATTGAGGAGAGAATTGGTGGTTAATGGGGGGGCAGGCAGGAAAGCAAAGGTGAGGTCACAACCAGATCTATGTTTGAACTCCACACAGTCCCAGTTGACGGAAACCGGAGCTCCATCTCAGAGTCCTGAGCTGCCTTGTGGTGGGATCCTCACCTTCGGTGGCTGAGGAACTCCTCCCTGCTCCCGTTATGGGATCCAGTAATCCTGTTCCTACAGTATTAGCCTCATCCTGGTGTCTGACACCCCCTGTTATCCCCCCGTCCCCCAAACTAACTGTCCCCTCCCCACCCCCACCAGCGGTGATGAATGTGGAGGGACTCCACATCTCAATATGTCACACTGTTCCTGGGGCTGATAATCCCCACAGTGTTTCCCACTTCTCTGCATTAGACCCGCGAAGCAGGCCATTTTCCACAAACCAAAACGGGTAAGCTTTCAGTTTGAGATTTCTCATAAATATCATTGCTCAGGGTTTTCGATGATAAGCTGGATTTCGAGTGTATTTGGGTCAATGAACAAGCCTCAAGATCACCTACATCTGCCTCTGTAACATTTCCCCGCTCTGGCCTGGTCACATTGCGTACACCTGCCACCTCTCCCACCTTATCTACTCCAATGCCCACCTGACCTGCCTTCCAGCTTCCACCGTTGTCAAAGCTCAGCTGGTGTTCATAATCCACACAATCTCCTGCCCAGCCATCATCTCTGCACTCCCTGCTCCATGTCTGCTTCCAAAACCTCACTATGGAAACACTGATTCTTCTGCCCCAGTCTCACCATGGCCTTGCTACTCCCATCTTTTGCCTCTCTAGCCCCATGACCCTCGGTGAACTCTACATCTTCAACTGATTTGGTGCTAACCGCTCATTGTAGGGCCGTGCATGGGGTGGCATGGTGGCTCAGAGAGTGGCACCGTGGCTCACAGGGTAGCACAGTGGCTCACAGGGTGGCATGGTGGCTCACAGGGTGGCACGGTGGCTCAGAGGGTGGCATGGTGGCTCAGAGGGTGGCACGGTCGCTCAGAGGATAGCACTGTGGCTCCCAGGGTGGCACAGTGGCTCCCAGGGTGGCACAGTGGTTCACAGGGTGGTATGGTGGCTCAGAGGGTAGCACAGTGCCTCCCAGGGTGGCACAGTGGTTCACAGGGTGGCACAGTGGCTCAGAGGGTGGCACGGTGACTCACAGGGTGGCACGGTGGCTCAGAGGGTGGCACGGTGGCTCACAGGGTGGCACGGTGGCTCAGAGAGTGGCACGGTGGCTCAGAGGTTTATAAAATCATGAGGGGCATGGATAGGGTGAATAGCCACAGTCTTTTCCCTCAGGGTCAGGGGAGTCCAAAACTAGAGAGGCCTAGGTTTAAGGTGGGAGGGGAAAGATTAAGAAAAAACCTGTGGGGTATCTTTTTCACACAGAGGGTGGAGCGTGTATGGAGTGAGCTGCCAGAGGAAGTGGTGGAGGCTGGTACAATTACAGCATTTAAAAGGCATCTGGATGGGGACATGAATAGGAAGGGTTTAGAGGGATATGGGCCAAATGCTGGCAAGTGGGACCAGGTCAGATTGGCATTAGGGCTAGGGTTAGGGTTAGGATTAAGGAGGAAGCGTGGATGAGTTGGACCGAAGGGTCTGTTTCCACTCTCTATGACTCGAATGCGATGACTGTAAATGCAAGTGGTTGTTGATAATGGTCGTTAATTTTCAACGCCTAAAGCAATCAAAATACAGATTGTAAGGTACAGCAAGATGAAATAGAGTGATTTTCTGTATTTCCATCCGTTGTCAGATTTACGAGCAGTGGAGGTTGATTGATGGTCTGATGGCACTGAGCAGGTTACCATTTGGATCCTACCTTCAACCATAAGATTACTGAGCGAGTCATCTGGTTAAATGCTGTTGGTTGTGGAAGGTGGCCAGTTCATGAGACAGGCAATTATGGGGCAGAGACGAGCAACTAGAGGTAACACACCTGCTCTTACTCAGATTCTCCCGAGAGGGCAAATGGGGGCCTCGCATAAACGCCCCATTCAAAAGGCAGCATTTGCAGCAGAGCAGCTCTCCCTCACCACTGACCCTCTGACAGTACCCACTCCCTCAGCACTGACCCTCCGACAGTGCCCACTCCCTCAGCACTGACCCTCCGACAGTGCCCCCTCCCTCACCACTGACCCTCCGACAGTGCGGCGCTCCTCAGTACTGACCCTCCGACAATGTGGCACTCCCTCAGCATTGACCCTCCGACAGTGCGGCGCTCCCTCAGCACTGACCCTCCGATAGTGCCCACTCCCTCAGCACTGACCCTCCAACGTTGCGGTGCTCCCTCAGCACTGACCCTCTGACAGTGCCCGCTCCCTCAGCACTGACCCACCAACAGTGCGGCGCTCCTCAGCATTGACCCTCCGACAGTGCCCACTCCCTCAGCACTGACCCTCCAACAGTGCCCACTCCCTCAGCACTGACCCTCTGACAGTGCGGCACTCCCTCAGCACTGACCCTCCGACAGTGCCCACTCCCTCAGCACTGACCCTCCGACAGTGCCCCCTCCCTCACCACTGACCCTCCGACAGTGCGGCGCTCCTCAGCACTGACCCTCCGACAGTGCGGCGCTCCCTCAGCACTGACCCTCCGACAGTGCCCACTCCCTCACCACTGACCCTCTGACTGTACGGCGCTCCTCAGCACTGACCCTCCGACAGTGCGGCGCTCCCTCGGCACTGACCCTCCGACAGTGCCCACTCCCTCACCACTGACCCTCTGACTGTGCGGCGCTCCTCAGCACTGACCCTCCAACAATGTGGCACTCCCTCAGCATTGACCCTCCGACAGTGTGACGCTCCCTCAGCACTGACCCTCCGACAGTGCGGTGCTCCATCAGCCCTGACCCTCCGACAGTGCGGCGCTCCCTCTGCACTGACCCTCCGACAGTGCGCCGCTCCCTCAGCATTGACCCTCTGACAGTGCGGCGCTCCCTCAGCACTGACCTTCCGACAGTGCGGTGCTCCATCAGCCCTGACCCTCCGACAGTGCGGCGCTCCCTCTGCACTGACCCTCCGACAGTGCGCCGCTCCCTCAGCATTGACCCTCTGACAGTGCGGCGCTCCCTCAGCACTGACCTTCCGACAGTGCCCACTCCCTCAGCATTGACCCTCCAACAGTGCCCCCTCCGTCAGCTCTGACCCTCTGACAGTGCGGCCCTCCCTCAGCACTGACCCTCTGACAGCACGGCGCTCCCACAGCACTGACCCTCCGACAATGTGGCACTCCCTCAGCACTGACCCTCCGACAGTGCGGCGCTCCCTCAGCTCTGACCCTCCAACAGTGCCCCCTCCCTCAGCACTGACTCTCTGAGGGAATGCTGCAGTGTTAGGGCATTGACTTTCAAATGACAATAACTTTGTATAAAACAAGCAGCCCATTCTGTCGCCCCTGTGCATTACTCTGTATCTAACCCTGTGCATTACTCTGTATCTGACCCTGTGCATTACTCTGTATCTAACCCTGTGCATTACTCTGTATCTAACCCTGTGCATTACTCTGTATCTGACCCTGTGCATTACTCTGTATCTGACCCTGTGCATTACTCTGTATCTAACCCTGTGCATTACTCTGTATCTGACCCTATGCATTAGTCTGTATCTAACCCTGTGCATTACTCTGTATCTGACCCTGTGCATTACTCTGGATCTAACCCTGTGCATTACTCTGTATCTGACCCTGTGCATTACTCTGTATCTAACCCTGTGCATTACTCTGTATCTAACCCTGTGCATTACTCTGTATCTGACCCTGTGCATTACTCTGTATCTAACCCTGTGCATTACTCTGTATCTGACCCTGTGCATTACTCTGTATCTAACCCTGTGCATTACTCTGTATCTGACCCTGTGCATTACTCTGTATCTAACCCTGTGCATTACTCTGTATCTGACCCTGTGCATTACTCTGTATCTAACCCTGTGCATTACTCTGTATCTGACCCTGTGCATTACTCTGTATCTAACCCTGTGCATTACTCTGTATCTAACCCTGTGCATTACTCTGTATCTAACCCTGTGCATTACTCTGTATCTAACCCTGTGCATTACTCTGTATCTAACCCTGTGCATTACTCTGTATCTGACCCTGTGCATTACTCTGTATCTAACCCTGTGCATTACTCTGTATCTGACCCTGTGCATTACTCTGTATCTGACCCTGTGCATTACTCTGTATCTGACCCTGTGCATTACTCTGTATCTAACCCTGTGCATTACTCTGTATCTGACCCTGTGCATTACTCTGGATCTAACCCTGTGCATTAGTCTGAATCTGACCCTGTGCATTACTCTGTTTCTAACCCTGTGCATTACTCTGTATCTAACCCTGTGCATTACTCTGTATCTAACCCTGTGCTGTCCCTGTCGTGCAGTATCTTTTGCTTCTTTGTGTTGACACCAGTGGCCAGGCCCATATTTGTTGCCTATTTCTAGGTTCGCCTTAAACCAAGTGACTTACTGGGGCCATTTGGGAGGGCAGTTAAGAGTCAACCACATTGCTGTGGGTCTGGAGTCACGTGTCAGCCAGACTACGTAAGGGTGGCAGTTTCCTTCCCTAAAGGGCATTAGTGACCCAGATGGACCTCTACCAAAATTGATGGTTGTTTTGGGTTCACCCTTAATGAGACAATTCTTTGGATTCCAGATTTGTTTCTCAATTGAATTTATGTTTCCACTGAAGCCTTTGAACCCATGACGTGACTAGACGTCTAGCCTAGCCATGTTACTCCTGCCTACCTTCTCCCCTTAAATTTGATGGGAACTGTGTAGAGGGAGACTTAACATAAAAAGACCATCTGGCCCCTTGAGCCAGCTCTACCATTCAATAAGACCATTACTGATGTTTTCATGGGCTCAGCTCCAATTACCCAGCAGCTCACCATAACCCTTAATTCCTTTACTGTTCAAAACGCTATCTGTCTTTGCCTTAAAAACATACAATGAGGAAGCCTCAACCCCTTCACTGAGCCCGGAATTCCACAGATTCACAACCCTTTGGGTGAAGAAGTTCCTCCTCAATCAGTCCTCAACCTACTCCCCCAGCTCTAGTTTCTCCCACCAGTGGAAACAACTTCCCTGCTTCTACCTTATCTGTTCCCTTCACTATATTTTATATGTTTCTATAAGATCCTCCCTTCATTCTCCTCAATTCCTTGAAAGCTCAATGCTTAGCTGGGTCAGTTTTCTACATAAATTCTGCAGGCAGAGAAATGATTAACTGGACATAAAATGTTCCTTTGACATTTTGGTATATTTGTGGTCCATTTCCAGTGAAATGTCAAACAGAAGTGTACGTCACCGAGCAAATGTCGAGATAAGGAGCTGCTCTGCGCTATCAGACATGTTTTGCATTTTTTTAAAGCAGATTGATAGGAGACTGTGAAGCTTGACTTTGTTACAGTGGATAATGTGTGAAAAAGATGAGGTCCTGCTGTAGACCAGGCTGCTGGCTGTCTGAGCTGGATGGCAGGGTGATTTGTCACACACACTGATGTGAACCTAGCTGTGAGGAATGGACTAGACAAGCTGAGGATCGACAAGAGAGAGTCTGACTTGGAGAGACATGGTAGGAACTGCAGATGCTGGAGAATCTGAGATAACAAGGTGTAGAGCTGGATGAACACAGCAGGCCAGGCGGACCCGATACGTCAGACTTCCTACTCCTCTGATGCTGCTTGGCCGCTGCATTCATCCAGCTCTACACCTTGTTATCCCAGACTTGGAGAGAATTGTGTGTTGGGGCAGCCTCTTGAACTATCCCAATATATAATGTCTTCCAAGTGAGCTAGTGGTGGTGTACTAGTGATGTCACTCGGCTAATAATGCAGAACGCCAGGCTAATGTTCCGAGAGTGTGGATTCAAATCCCACTGTAACTGATGGTGAGGTTTGAATTCAGTCAAAATCTAATTCAGTTAAAGAGTCCAGCCTAATGTCGCTGTTGTTCAAAACCCCAGCTAGATCGCAAAGGAAAGAAATCTGCCATCTTTACCTGGTCTGACTTACACGTGACTCCAGACCCAGCCAACCCATGAATGAGTTCTATTTAAAAGCACTTGGTGTGTGAGGTCACCATCCCTCTGTCGGTTAGTATAAAGCTTCTGGTCTCCGTTGGGCTGGGTGTGGGCATATCACTCCCATGGGGCCAGGGAGAGAGAAATCCATCCAGGGTTCCACTCAATATCTGTCAGTTCCACCTCCTTGTTAGAGGGGCCAACAGCACAGACAAAGCCCCCTTGGATCTCTGTCACTGGTTGTGGGTTCCAACCTCACCAGGAAGGTTATGAAACTGAATCCAAGAATGCAGTTGATCTGTGGGTTCGCAGTGACCAAAATAATCCTTGAATTTGATGACTAAAACATAGAAACATAGAAAATAGGAGCAGGACTGGGACATTTGACCCTTTGAAGCTATTCTGCCATTCGGTATGATCATGGCTGACCATCCAACTCAGTGCACTGTTCCCGTTTTCTCCCCAAATAACTATATCTGACTCAGAGATTGTAGGAACAGCTGATGCTGGAGTCTGAGACAACACAGTGTGGAGCTGGAGGAATACAGCAGGCCAAGCAGCACCAGAGAAGCAGGAAAGCTGACTTTTCGGGTCCAGACCCTGCTTAAGAAATGGGGGAGAGGGAGGGTCGGTGATAGAAGGTGGATAGTGGAGCAGTATATCTAACTATGTCTAACTCCTGGAAAGCATTCAGTTTTATGGCCTCAACCATTTTCTGTGGTGGAGAATTCCACAGGCTCCCCACTATCTGGGTGAAGGAATTTTCCATTATCTCAGTCTTAAATGGCTTACCCCATATTGTTACACTGTGACCACCTTCCCCCACCCACCACCCGGTTCTGGACTCCCCAGTCATCAGGAACATCCTTCCTTAATTGACAAATAGTCTTTGATGTCCTTCAGAGAGATCTCTGACCCCTGTTGGGTCTAACCAAAAGTTGGCTCCAGTCCTTCATTGCATTGTGTTACCATCATCAGGGAGCACTGGCATCTGCTCTAGGGTCTCCCATGAATGAGGGAAAAGGAGGATTGTGACCGTCGAGGGGTAATATGATGCACACAGACAGACACAAGACCAGGGTGCAGAAGCAGCAGCTCTGCTTGTCGAAGATGGAGGTGATGATAAGAGAGAGCGTGCTGCCAGTTTGTGTGCGCTATCAGATGGTGTCAGGAAGCAGAGACTGAGAGGGAGACAAGGGCAAGGCTTCGGGTGAAGGTAGCACAGCACTGTCTGTGGTCTCGGGCTACACAGGCGCACTGTTGATAATCCTGCACCAGAAGATTCTGAGAAAAATTCTCAGGCTAGAGCTGTCTGTTTGGAGATAAAACTCTGCAAGAAACTGCACAGTCTGACCTTAGACGAATCATATCACATGTGAGGCCATTCAACTTGTAGTAGCTGTGCTGTCCCTTTGTAAGAACACCCTAATTAGCCCATCCCCAAAATGCTGCACCCTTCTCTTTGCCCCCAAAACTCTTTCTTTTGAAAATTTCCATCGAATCTTCTTCCGCTGCCCTTCCAGGGAGTGTGTTCCAGGTCGCAGTAACACACTACGGCCTTGATTTCTTCCCCTCATGTTAAAAGAACCAAAGTTGACACGAACAACATT
>NC_081391.1:24575384-24690384 GCF_030684315.1 Stegostoma tigrinum | reverse complement strand
TGTGTGTGTGTGTGAGTGTTTGTGTGTGTGTGTGTGAGTGTGTGTGTGAGTGAGTGTTTGTGTGATTGTGTGTGTGTGTGTGTGTGTGAGTGTGAGTGTGTGTGTGAGTGTGAGTGTGTGTGTGTGTGTGAGTGTGTGTGTGTGTGTGTGAGTGTTTGTGTGTGTGTGTGAGTGAGTGTTTGTGTGTGTGTGTGTGTGTGTGTGTGTGTGAGTGTTTGTGTGTGTGTGTGTGTGTGTGTGTGTGTGTGTGTGTGTGTGTGTGTGTGTGTGTGTGTGTGTGTGTGTGAGATTGTATATATTATGGTGGGGTAACCTGCAGTGTGACATGAACCCAGGATCGTGGCTGAGGCCGTCCTCATGGGTATGGACCTTTGCTATCAGCCCCTGCTGAGGGACTCTGCGTTGTTGTGTATCCCAAAGTCCCCCCTGAAGGACGTTTACCCGAAGATCTGAGGCCTAACACCCTTGAGCACTGAAGTGATGCCCCACTGGGAGAGAACATTTCTGTCCAGCGACTGTTGCACAGTGTCCATTCATCCGCTGTTCTGGCAGAGAAGCTGTGTGAAATGGGCAGGCACGATGGCTCAGTGGTTAGCCCTGCTGCCTAACAGTTCCCGGGACCCAGGTGACTGTCTGTGTGGAGTTTGTACATTCTCCCCATGTCTGTGCGGGTTTCCGCTGGGTGCTCCGCTTTCCTCCCATAGCCCAACAATGTGCAGTTGACATGGACCAGCCGTGCTAAATGGCCCATAGGGACCAGGGATGTGCAGGCTGGGTGGGTTTTCCATGGGAAATGTGGGATGTGAAGCTACAAGAGTAAAGAGTAGGGTAAGGGGGTGGCTCTGAGTAGGATGCTGTTCGGAGGGTTGGACTTGATGGGCTGATTGGCCTGCTTCCACACTGAAAGGATTCTATGATTAGCCTCCTCGTGCACTGTAAACAGTCTGCGCGTTTTATGATTTGTGATGATCTGGAACGTGCTGCCTGAGAGGGAGGTGGAAGTGACAATACTGGACGTTTCCTCTCATTTAGTGTCCCTCTGCATCTGAGACCCTTGATTGTCTGTGTACAGTTAGAGCTGAGAGGGAACACCGGTAGTGAACGTATTAAATTATTTTGAAAGGAACATGGGTGGCCACTTGAGGGAGATAAACTTGCGGCCTAATGAAGCTGGAGCGAGGGAGTAAATGGGGCTGACTGGAATGGTCCACAGAGATGCAGCACTGACTAAATGGGTTGAATGGCCTCTGTCCATGTTGGTGTAACCACTCCATGATGCTGTTCTGTGTCAGATTTAGTTCTCTTGCCAATGACCTTAACATTCTGAGTTTTCTTGTGTAACAACCTTTTTAGGAAGGAGCCAGTCAGAGGTTTCGGGGGGTTCAGTCCCATGATGCCCTCATTGGCCTTGCACTCCCTCCCCAGGTCCGGCCAGAAACCCCACCCGTCACCTGGTTCCTTGTTGTGTCAATGTCAATACAATATCCCACACCAGCTCCCCGTTGCATTCCTGAGCTGTTCAGTGCCTGGCTGCACATGGCTGTTGTTCTGAGAGCACTGCAACTCAACTTGTGTGTCCTGAGCGGCTCTGTGACGTGAGACTGTGTGATCTACGCACTGAGACAAACATCGACTGTACCACCAACTCAGTAAAAGGCACTGTTTGATCTGCCCGAAACGTGATGGCTTTCCAGCGTAACAGAGTTGACCCTGACCGCATGTTGCAGACTGGCACATTCCAAGGTGCAGAGCTATGGATGTACTAAAGCTTGGGGGCAGCTGGCCCCAAGGCACCGTGGGGGAAGACCACTATCTGAGGTCTTCCTGCTTAAGTATAAGGGGTCCATTCAGTTATCGAAGTTTTAGAACGACGAAGGATGAGAGCTGACTCAATAGAGGTGTACAAAATGATCAGAGGTATAGATAGATTAGACAAGCAGAGGCTTTTTCCTGGGGTGAAGGTAGCTATTACGAGGGGGAATAGTTTTAAAGTGAGTGGAGGTAGATATAGGGGAGACATCAGAGGTAGGCCCTTTACTCAGGAGCGGTCGGGGTGTGGATTGCATTGCCGAAGAGGGTAGTGGAGTCGGCCTCATTAGGGGCATTTAAGCGGCTATTAGATAGGCACATGGATGATAGTATAAGGTAGGGGTGGAGGTCAGATAGACCTTAGGATTAGGATAAAAAGATTGGCACAACATTGTGGGCTGAAGGGCCTGTACTGTCCTGTCCAGTTCTCTGTTCTTTTCAGACCTTCCTGGTGCCTCAGATACATATAAATAATATCTTGCGTTAAGTAAGAAATGCCTTGGGTTTGTTTGTTGGTAAGAGTCAAACTCCAATATTTGTTTCTTCATGCGCTACTGTACAGAGACAAACTGCTGTAGTGAGTATATACGGATATTTTATATATTTTTTTGAAATAAAACAAAATTGTAACATAAGACCATGGGATGGAGCAGGGTCAAAACCAAGAGGGGCTTTCACCATGTGTGGCTCCTGAGTCACCAGCTGGGATAGCACCACATTAAACAGGAAGGATATCTCAGCACTGGTACAATGCTAGACGTGATCAGCTTGTAAATCAGGAATCGGAGCGTGGAGAGGTGCGAATCATGGAACTCGACACCCACATTCCTATTCGAGCAAAATACCGCAGTTGCTGGAAATCTGAGATAAAAGACAAAAAGCGCTGGAGAAACTCAGCAGGTCTGGCAGCCTCTGATGAGAGACAAAACAGTTAAAGTGTCAGGTCCACAGTGGCTGTTCTTCAGATCTGAAACCAGTAATATCAGACTGATTGATGTTCGTTACTGCACCAGTTGCCTGGATTTTTTAAATGTATTTTTACTAATATTACTTCCTCAGGTTAGTCACTCGCCGGCGGAAATGTTATTTCCCCAGCACAGATAGATTTTGAATTGACCCATTTCACGTTTCGGCAGAGAGAGAATTAACTTGTCACCGTAAGCATTATCCAGTACCTTCAGGAATCCAAAACATAATCTGTGTTTCACTCTCATCTTCCATCTGTTTGTTAACACTGCATTTCTCACTCCTCCCAGGTGCTGAGCACTGAGGATGACTGGTACAAAGCCGAACTACACGGGCAAGAGGGCTTTGTGCCAAAGAACTACATTGACATCAACTTACCCAGGTAGGTGCCAGCAGTACAAGGCAGGCTGACATTACTCTTGTGTGTAGGGAACTGCACATTGCAAAACCAACCCAATAGTCTCAGTTTCAAATAGATTGAAAGCAGACTGTGCAAGTCCCAGTTAATAGCGGTTTCTGTGTAAATTATAGAGAGTACCAGCTCCAGGGCACAGCGTAGAGAATAGCAGTCCCTGTGTATATTTTGGAGAATAGCAGTCCCTGTGTATATTTTGGAGAATAGCAGTCCCCATGTAAATTTTAGAGAATATCAGCCCCTGCGTATATTATAGAGAATAACAGGCCCAGGGCATATAATAAAGAACGGCAGTCCCTGCGTATATTATAGAGAATAGCAGTCCCTGTGCATATTATAGAGAATAGCAGTCCCTGTGCATATTATAGAGACCAGCGGTCCCTGTGCATATTATAGAGAATAGCAGTCCCTGTGTATATTATAGAGAATAGCAGCCCCTGCACATTTTATAGACACCAGCAGTGTCTGTGCGTATGGTAGAAAATAGCAGTCTCTGTGTATATTATTGAGAATAGCAACACTTTGCATATTACAGAAGATAGTAATCATGTGCATATATTAGAGTGTATATTATAGAGAATAGCAGCGTCTATGTATGTTATAGAGAATAGCAGCGTCTATGTATATTGTAGAGAATAGCAAACCCTATGTATATTGTGTTGAATAGGAGCCCCTGTGTATATCGTAGAGAATAGCAGACGCTGTGATTATTATGGAGAATAGCAGTCCCTACATATGTTATAGTGAATAGCAGTTCCTGTGCTTATTATAGAGAATAGTTGTCTCTGTATATATTGTAGAGAATAGCAGCCTCTATGTATAGTATGGAGAATAGCAGGCTCTGTATATATTATTGCGAACAGCAGGCTCCATGTATATTATAGGAACAGCATTCCCTGTGCATAATAGAGAGAATATCAGCCTCTGTATATATTGGAGAGAATATCAGCCTCTGTATATTATATTGACTAGCAGTCTCTGTGCAAATTATAGAGACTATTAGTCCCTGTGTGTATTATAGACACAAGCAGCCTCAGTGTATATTATTGAGATTTGAAGTCACTGCGTATATTACAGAGAATAACATGAGGAGAATCAGCCCCTGTGTACAACACAGGGAGTATCAGGTCATGTGTCTACCACAGGGACTATTGGACCCCATATATTCCACAGGGAGTAATGGACCCCAAATATACCACAGGGAGGATCAGGCCCTGTATATTCCACAGGGAGATTCAGGCCCTGTATATACCACAAGGAGTATCAGACCCTGGATATACCACAGGGAGTATGAGGCCCTGTATATTCCACAGGGAGTATCAGGCCCTGTATATTCCACAGGGAGATTCAGGCCCTGTATATACCACAAGGAGTATCAGACCCTGGATATACCACAGGGAGTATGAGGCCCTGTATATTCCACAGTGAGTATCAGGCTCTGTATATACCACAGGGAGTATCAGGCCCTGTAGATTCTACAAGGAGTATCAGGCCCTGTATATACCACAAGGTGTATCAGGCCCTGTATACTCCACAGGGGGTATCAGGCCCTGTACATTCCACAGGGAGTATCAGGCCCTGTATATTCCATAGGGAGTATCACGCCCCTGTATATTCCACAGGGAGTATCAGGCCCTGTATATTCCACAGGGAGTATCAGGCCCCTGTATATTCCACAGGGAGTGTCAGGCCCTGTACATTCCACAGGGAGTATCAGGCCCTGTATATTCCACAGGGAGTAACGGCCCCTGTATATTCCACAGGGAGTGTCAGGCCCTGTATATTCCACAGGGTGTATCAGGCCCTGTTTCTTCCACAGGGAGGATCAGGTCCTGTATATTCCGCAGGGAGTATCTGGCCCTGTAAATACCACAGGGAGTATCAGGCCCTGTATATTCCACAGGGGGTATCAGGCCCTGCATATTCCACAGGGGATATCAGGCCCTGTATATTCCCAGGGGGTATCAGGCCCTGTACATACCACAGGGAGTATCAGGCCCTGTACATTCCACAGTGTATATTGAACAGGGAGTATAAGGCCATGTATATACAACAGGGAGTATCGGCCCCTGTACATACCACAGGGAGTATCAGGCCTGTATATTCCACAGGGTGTATCAGGCTCTGTATATACCACAAGGAGTATCAGGCCCTGTATATTCCACAGGGAGTATCAGTCCCTGTATATTTCACAGTGAGTATCAGTCCCTGTATATTCCACAGGGAGTATCGGCCCCTGTATATTCCACAGGGAGTATCAGGTCCTGTATATACCACAGGGAGTATTGACCCCTATATATTCCACAGGGAGTACCAGGCCCTGTATATTCCACAAGGTGTATCAGTCCCTGTATATTCCACAGGGAGTATCAGGTCCTGTATATACCACAGGGAGTATTGGTCCCTGTATATTCCACAGGGGGTATCAGGCCCTGTATATACCACAGGGAGTATCACCCCCTGAATATTCCACAGGGAGTATCAGGTCCTGTATATACCACAGGGAGTATCGGCCCCTGTATATTCCACAGGGAGTATCAGGTCCTGTATATTCCACAGGGAGTATTGGCCCCTGTATATTCCACAGGGGGTATCAGGCCCTGTATATACCACAGGGAGTATCGCCCTCTGAATATTCCACAGGGAGTATCAGGCCCTGTATATTCCACAGGGAGTATCAGGCCCCTGTATATTCCACATGGCGTATCAGGCCCTGTGTCTACCACAGGGAGTATCAGGCCCTGTATATTCCACAGGGAGTATCAGGCCCTGTATATTCCACAAGGAGTATCAGGCCCTGTATATTCCACAGAGAGTATCGGCACCTGTATATTCCACAGGGAGTATCAGGCCCTGTATATACCACAGGGAGTATTAGGCCCTGTTCCTTCCACAGGGAGGATCAGGCCCTGTATATTCCACAGGGAGTACCAGGCCCTGTATATTCCACAGGAAATAACGGCCCCTGTATAATCCACAGGGAGTATCAGGCCCTGTATATTCCACAGGGAGTGTCAGGCCCTGTATATTCCACAGGGAGTATCTGGCCCTGTTCCTTCCACAGGGAGGATCAGGCCCTGTATATTCCACAGGGAGTATCTGGCCCTGTATATACCACAGGGAGTAACGGCCCCTGTATACTCCACAAGGAGTATCAGGCCCTGTATATTCCACAGGGAGTCTCAGGCCCTGTATGTTCCACAGGGAGTATCAGGCCCTGTTTATACCACAGGGAGTATTCGCCCCTGTATCTTCCACAGGGGGTGTCAGGCCCTGTATATACCACAGGGAGTATCGGCCCCTGTATATTTCACAGGGAGTATCAGGCCCTGTATATTCCACAGGGTATATCAGGCCCTGTATATTGCACAGGGAGTATCAGGCCCTCTATATACCACAGGGAGTATCAGGTCCTGTATATTCCGCAGGGAGTATCTGGCCCTGTATATTCCACAAGGAGTATCAGGCCCTCTATATTCCACAGGGAGTATCAGGCCCTCTTTATACCACAAGGAGTATCAGGCCCTGTTTATTCCACAGGGAGGCTCAGGCCCTGTATATTCCACAGGGAGTATCTGGCCCTGTATATACCACAGGGAGTATCAGGCCCTTTATATTCTGCAGGGAGTATCAGGCCCTGTATATTCCACAGTGAGTATCAGGCCCTGTATATTCCATCAGGAGTATCAGTCCCTGTATATTCCACAAGGAGTATCAGGCCCTGTATATATCACAGGGAGTATCAGGCCCTGTATATTCCACAGGGAGTATCAGGCCCTGTATATTCCACAGGGAGTATCAGGCCCTGTATATATCACAGGGAGTATCTGGCCCTGTATATTCCACAGGGAGTATCGGCGCCTGTATATTCCACAAGGAGTATCAGGCCCTGTATATTCCACACGGAGTATCAGGCTCTATATATACCACAGGGAGTATCAGTCCCTGTATATTCCACAAGGAGTATTAGGCTCTGTATATACCACAGGGAGTATTGGCCCCTGTATATACCACAGGGAGTATCAGGCCCTGGATATTCCACAGGAAGTAATGGCCCCTGTATATTCCACAGGGAGTATCTGGCCCTGTATATTCCGCAGGGAGTATCAGCCCCTGTATATTCCACAAGGAGTATCAGGCCCTGTATATTCCATCAGGAGTATCAGGCCCTGTATATTCGACAGTGAGTATCAGGCCCTGTATATTCCGCAGGGAGTATCAGGCCCTGTATATTCCATCAGGAGTATCAGGCCCTGTATATTCCACTGGGTGTATCAACCCCTGTATATTCCACTGGGAGTATCGGCCCCTGTATATTCCGCAGTGAGTATCAGGCCCTGTATATTCCGCAGGGAGTATCAGGCCCTGTATATTCCATCAGGAGTATCAGGCCCTGTATATTCGACTGTGAGTATCAGGTCCTGTATATTCCACAGGGAGTATCAGGCCCTGTATATTCCACAGGGAGTATCGGCCCCTGTATATACCACAGGGAGTATCAGGCCCTGTATATTCCACAGGGAGTATCGGCCCCTGTATATTCCACAGGGAGTATCAGGCCCCTGCATATACCACAGGGAGTATCAGTCCCTGTATATTCCACAGGGGGGATCGGTCCCTGTATATACCACAGGGAGTATCAGGCCCTGTATATTCCACAGGGCATATCAGGCTCTGTATATTCCACAGGCAGTATCAGGCCCTGTATATTCCACAGTGAGTATCGGCCCCTGTACATTCCACAGGGAGTACCAGGCCCTGTATATTCCACAAGGTGTATCAGTCCCTGTATATTCCACAGGGAGTATCAGGCCCTGTATATTCCACAGGGTATATCAGGCCCTGTATATTGCACAGGGTATATCAGGCCCTGTATATTGCACAGGGAGTATCAGGCCCTGTATATTCCACAGGGAGTATCGGCCCCTGAATATACCACAGGGACTATGAGGCCCTGTATATTCCACAGGGCGTATCAGGCCCTGTATATTCCACAGGGAGTATCAGGCCCTCTTTATACCACAAGGAGTATCAGGCCCTGTTTATTCCACAGGGAGGCTCAGGCCCTGTATATTCCACAGGGAGTATCTGGCCCTGTATATTCCGCAGGGAGTATCAGGCCCTGTATATTCCACAGTGAGTATCAGGCCCTGTATATTCCATCAGGAGTATCAGTCCCTGTATATTCCACAAGGAGTATTAGGCCCTGTATATACCACAGGGAGTATTGGCCCCTGTACATACCACAGGGAGTATCAGGCCCTGGATATTCCACAGGAAGTAATGGCCCCTGTATATTCCACAGGGAGTATCAGGCCCTGTATATTCCACAGGGAGTATCAGCCCCTGTATATTCCACAGGGAGTATCAGGCCCCCGTATATACCACAGGGAGTATCAGTCCCTGTATGTTCCACAGGGGGGATCGGTCCCTGTATATACCACACGGAGTATTGGCCCCTGTATATACCACAGGGAGTATCAGGACCTGGATATTCCACAGGAAGTAATGGCCCCTGTATATTCCACAGGGAGTATCAGGCCCTGTTTATTCCACAGGGAGGATCAGGCCCTGTATATTCCACAGGGAGTATCAGGTCCTGTATATACCACAGGGAGTATTGACCCCTGTATATTCCAAGGTGAGTACAGGTCCCTGTATATTCCACAGGGAGTATCGGCCCCTGTATATTTCACAGGGAGTATCAGGCCCTGTATATTCCACAGGGAGTATCAGGCCCCTGTATATTCCACAGGGCGTATCAGGCCCTCTATATACCACAGGGAGTATCAGGTCCCTGTATATTCCACAAGGAGTATCAGGCCCCTGTATATTCCACAGGGCGTATCAGGCCCTCTATATTCCACAGGGAGTATCAGGCCATCTTTATACCACAAGGAGTATCAGGCCCTGTATATATCACAGGGAGTATCAGGCCCTGTATATATCACAGTGAGTATCGGCCCCTGTATATTGCACAGGGCGTATCAGGCCCTCTATATTCCACAGGGAGTATCAGGCCCTCTTTATACCACAAGGAGTATCAGGCCCTGTATATTCCACAGGGAGTATCAGGTCCTGTATATACCACAGGGAGTATTGACCCCTGTATATTCCAAGGTGAGTACAGGTCCCTGTATATTCCACAGGGAGTATTGGCCCCTGTATATTCCACAGGGGGTGTCAGGCCCTGTATATACCACAGGGAGTATCAGGTCCCTGTATATTTCACAGGGAGTATCAGGCCCTGTATATTCCACAGGGAGTATCAGGCCCCTGTATATTCCACAGGGCGTATCAGGCCCTCTATATACCACAGGGAGTATCAGGCCCTGTATATTCCACAGGGAGAATCAGGCCCTGTATATTCCACAAGGAGTATCAGGCCCTGTATATTCCACAGGGAGTATCAGGCCCTCTTTATACCACAAGGAGTATCAGGCCCTGTATATATCACAGGGAGTATCAGGCCCTGTATATTCCACAGGGAGTATCAGGCCCTGTATATATCACAGGGAGTATCAGGCCCTGTATATTCCACAGGGAGTATCGGCGCCTGTATATTCCACAAGGAGTATCAGGCCCTGTATATTCCATCAGGAGTATCAGGCTCTGTATATACCACAGGGAGTATCAGTCCCTGTATATTCCACAAGGAATATTAGGCTCTGCATATACCACAGGGAGTATTGGCCCCTGTATATACCACAGGGAGTATCAGGCCCTGGATATTCTACAGGAAGTAATGGCCCCTGTATATTCCACAGGGAGTATCTGGCCCTGTATATTCCGCAGGGAGTATCAGGCCCTGTATATTCCGCAGGGAGTATCAGGCCCTGTATATTCCATCAGGAGTATCAGGCCCTGTATATTCGACAGTGAGTATCAGGTCCTGTATATTCCACAGGGAGTATCCAGCCCTGTATATTCCACAGGGAGTATCGGCCCCTGTATATACCACAGGGAGTATCAGGCCCTGTATATTCCACAGGGAGTATCAGGCCCCTGCATATACCACAGGGAGTATCAGTCCCTGTATATTCCACAGGGGGGATCGGTCCCTGTATATACCACAGGGAGTATCAGGCCCTGTATATTCCACAGGGCATATCAGGCTCTGTATATTCCACAGGCAGTATCAGGCCCTGTATATTCCACAGTGAGTATCGGCCCCTGTACATTCCACAGGGCGTACCAGGCCCTGTATATTCCACAGGGTGTATCAGGCCCTGGATATTCCACAAGGTGTATCAGTCCCTGTATATTCCACAGGGAGTATCAGGCCCTGTATATTCCACGGGGTATATCAGGCCCTGTATATTGCACAGGGAGTATCAGGCCCTGTATATTCCACAGGGAGTATCGGCCCCTGTATATACCACAGGGACTATGAGGCCCTGTATATTCCACAGGGCGTATCAGGCTCTGTATATTCCACAGGGAGTATCAGGTCGTGTATATTCCACAGGGAGTATCAGGTCCTGTATATTCCACGGGGAGTATCAGTCCTTCTATATTCCACAGGGTGAATCAGGCTCTGTATATACCACAAGGAGTATCAGGCCCTGTATATTCCACAGGGAGTATCAGTCCCTGTATATTCCACAGTGAGTATCAGTCCCTGTATATTCCACAGGGAGTATCGGCCCCTGTATATTCCACAGGGAGTATCAGGCCCTGTATATACCACAGGGAGTATCGGCCCCTGTATATTCCACAGGGAGTATCAGGTCCTGTCTATACCACAGGGAGTATCGGCCGCTGTATATTCCACAGCGAGTATCAGGTCCTGTATATACCACAGGGAGTATTGGCCCCTGTATGTTCCACAGGGGGTATCAGGCCCTGTATATACGACAGGGAGTATCAGGCCCTGTATATTCCACAGGGAGTATCAGTCCTGCATATTCCACAAGCAGTATCAGGCCCTGTATATTCCACAGGGAGTAACGGCCCCTGTATATTCCACAGGGAGTGTCAGGCCCTGTATATTCCACAGGGTGTATCAGGCCCTGTTTCTTCCACAGGGAGGATCAGGTCCTGTATATTCCGCAGGGAGTATCAGTCCTGCATATTCCACAAGCAGTATCAGGCCCTGTATATTCCACAGGGTGTAACGGCCCCTGTATATTCCACAGAGAGTGTCAGGCCCTGTGTATTCCACAGTGAGTAACAGCCCCTGTATGTTCCACAGGGAGTATCAGGCCCTGTATTCACCACAGGGAATATCAGATCCTATATATACCACAGGGAGTATGAGATCCTATGTATACCACAGGGAGTATCAGACCCTGTGTATACCACAGGGAGTATCAGGCCGTGTATATTCGGCAGTGAGTATCAGGCCCTGTATATTCCATCAGGAGTATCAGGCCCTGTATATTCCACAGGGAGTATCGGCCCCTGTTTATTCCACAGGGAGTATCAGGCCCTGTATATACCGCAGGGTGTATCAGGTCCTGTATATTCCACAGGGCATATCAGGCCCTGTATATTCCACAGGGTGTATCTGGCCCTGTATATTCCACAGGGAGTATCAGGCTCTGTATTTTCCACAGGGAGTATCAGGCCCTGCATATTCCACAGGAAGTATCAGGCCATGTATATTCCACAGCAGTATCAGGCCCTGTATATTCCACAGTGAGTATCGGCCCCTGTATATTCCACAGGGAGTATCAGTCCCTGTATATTCCACAGGGAGTATCGGCCCCTCTATATACCACAGGGAGTACAAGGCCCTGTATATTCCACAGGGAGCATCAGGCCCTGTATATTCCACAGGGAGTATCAGACCCTGTATATTCCACAGGGAGTATCAGGCCCTGTATATTCCACAGGGTGTTTCAGTCCCTGTATATTCCACAGGGAGTATCAGGCCCTGTATATTCCACAGGGTGTATCAGGCCCCGTATATTCCACAGGGAGTATCAGGCCCTGTATATTCCACAGGGCGTATCAGGCCCTGTATATTCCACAGGGAGTATCAAGCCCTGTATATTCCACAGTGTGTATCAGGCCCTGTATATTCCACAGGGAGTTTCAGGCCCTGTATATTCCACAGGGAGTATCGGCCCCTGTATATACCACAGGGAGTATCAGGTCCTGTATATTCCACAGGGCGTATCATGTTCTGTATGTTCCACGGGGAGTATCGGCCCCTGTGTACACCACAGGGAGTATCAGGCCCTGTATATTCCCCAGGGAGTATCAGGCAGTGTATATTCCATGGGGAGTATCAGGTTCTGTATATTCCACAGGGAGTATCAGGCCCCGGTATATTCCACAAGGATTATCAGGCCCTGCATATTCCACAGGGAGTATCAGGCCCCGGTATATTCTACAAGGATTATCAGGCCCTGTATATTCCACAAGGAGTATCAGGCCCTGCATATTCCACAGGGAGTCTCAGCCCCCTGTATATACCGCAGGGATATCAGTCCCTGTATATTCCACAGGGAGTATCAGGCCCTGTACATTCCACAAGGAGTATCAGGCCGTGTATAATCCACAGATAGTATCAGGCCCTGTATATTCCACAGGGAGTATCGGACCCTGTATATTCCACAGGGAGTATCAGGCCCTGTATATTCTACAGGGAATATCAGTCCCTGTATATTCCACTGGGTGTATCAACCCCTGTATATTCCACTGGGAGTATCGGCCCCTGTATATTCCGCAGGGAGTATCAGGCCCTGTATATTCCGCAGGGAGTATCAGGCCCTGTATATTCCATCAGGAGTATCAGGCCCTGTATATTCGACTGTGAGTATCAGGTCCTGTATATTCCACAGGGAGTATCAGGCCCTGTATATTCCACAGGGAGTATCGGCCCCTGTATATACCACAGGGAGTATCAGGCCCTGTATATTCCACAGGGAGTATCGGCCCCTGTATATTCCACAGAGAGTATCAGGCCCCTGCATATACCACAGGGAGTATCAGTCCCTGTATATTCCACAGGGGGGATCGGTCCCTGTATATACCACAGGGAGTATCAGGCCCTGTATATTCCACAGGGCATATCAGGCTCTGTATATTCCACAGGCAGTATCAGGCCCTGTATATTCCACAGTGAGTATCGGCCCCTGTACATTCCACAGGGAGTACCAGGCCCTGTATATTCCACAGGGCGTATCAGGCCCTCTATATACCACAGGGAGTATCAGGCCCTGTATATTCCACAGGGAGAATCAGGCCCTGTATATTCCACAAGGAGTATCAGGCCCTGTATATTCCACAGGGAGTATCAGGCCCTCTTTATACCACAAGGAGTATCAGGCCCTGTATATATCACAGGGAGTATCAGGCCCTGTATATTCCACAGGGAGTATCAGGCCCTGTATATATCACAGGGAGTATCAGGCCCTGTATATTCCACAAGGAGTATCGGCGCCTGTATATTCCACAAGGAGTATCAGGCCCTGTATATTCCATCAGGAGTATCAGGCTCTGTATATACCACAGGGAGTATCAGTCCCTGTATATTCCACAAGGAATATTAGGCTCTGCATATACCACAGGGAGTATTGGCCCCTGTATATACCACAGGGAGTATCAGGCCCTGGATATTCTACAGGAAGTAATGGCCCCTGTATATTCCACAGGGAGTATCTGGCCCTGTATATTCCGCAGGGAGTATCAGGCCCTGTATATTCCGCAGTGAGTATCAGGCCCTGTATATTTCATCAGGAGTATCAGGCCCTGTATATTCGACAGTGAGTATCAGGTCCTGTATATTCCACAGGGAGTATCCAGCCCTGTATATTCCACAGGGAGTATCGGCCCCTGTATATACCACAGGGAGTATCAGGCCCTGTATATTCCACAGGGAGTATCAGGCCCCTGCATATACCACAGGGAGTATCAGTCCCTGTATATTCCACAGGGGGGATCGGTCCCTGTATATACCACAGGGAGTATCAGGCCCTGTATATTCCACAGGGCATATCAGGCTCTGTATATTCCACAGGCAGTATCAGGCCCTGTATATTCCACAGTGAGTATCGGCCCCTGTACATTCCACAGGGCGTACCAGGCCCTGTATATTCCACAGGGTGTATCAGGCCCTGGATATTCCACAAGGTGTATCAGTCCCTGTATATTCCACAGGGAGTATCAGGCCCTGTATATTCCACGGGGTATATCAGGCCCTGTATATTGCACAGGGAGTATCAGGCCCTGTATATTCCACAGGGAGTATCGGCCCCTGTATATACCACAGGGACTATGAGGCCCTGTATATTCCACAGGGCGTATCAGGCTCTGTATATTCCACAGGGAGTATCAGGTCGTGTATATTCCACAGGGAGTATCAGGTCCTGTATATTCCACGGGGAGTATCAGTCCTTCTATATTCCACAGGGTGAATCAGGCTCTGTATATACCACAAGGAGTATCAGGCCCTGTATATTCCACAGGGAGTATCAGTCCCTGTATATTCCACAGTGAGTATCAGTCCCTGTATATTCCACAGGGAGTATCGGCCCCTGTATATTCCACAGGGAGTATCAGGCCCTGTATATACCACAGGGAGTATCGGCCGCTGTATATTCCACAGCGAGTATCAGGTCCTGTATATACCACAGGGAGTATTGGCCCCTGTATGTTCCACAGGGGGTATCAGGCCCTGTTTCTTCCACAGGGAGGATCAGGCCCTGTATATTCCACAGGGAGTATCAGTCCTGCATATTCCACAAGCAGTATCAGGCCCTGTATATTCCACAGGGTGTAACGGCCCCTGTATATTCCACAGAGAGTGTCAGGCCCTGTGTATTCCACAGTGAGTAACAGCCCCTGTATGTTCCACAGGGAGTATCAGGCCCTGTATTCACCACAGGGAATATCAGATCCTATATATACCACAGGGAGTATGAGATCCTATGTATACCACAGGGAGTATCAGACCCTGTGTATACCACAGGGAGTATCAGGCCGTGTATATTCGGCAGTGAGTATCAGGCCCTGTATATTCCATCAGGAGTATCAGGCCCTGTATATTCCACAGGGAGTATCGGCCCCTGTTTATTCCACAGGGAGTATCAGGCCCTGTATATACCGCAGGGTGTATCAGGTCCTGTATATTCCACAGGGCATATCAGGCCCTGTATATTCCACAGGGTGTATCTGGCCCTGTATATTCCACAGGGAGTATCAGGCTCTGTATTTTCCACAGGGAGTATCAGGCCCTGCATATTCCACAGGAAGTATCAGGCCATGTATATTCCACAGCAGTATCAGGCCCTGTATATTCCACAGTGAGTATCGGCCCCTGTATATTCCACAGGGAGTATCAGTCCCTGTATATTCCACAGGGAGTATCGGCCCCTCTATATACCACAGGGAGTACAAGGCCCTGTATATTCCACAGGGAGTATCAGACCCTGTATATTCCACAGGGAGTATCAGGCCCTGTATATTCCACAGGGTGTTTCAGTCCCTGTATATTCCACAGGGAGTATCAGGCCCTGTATATTCCACAGGGTGTATCAGGCCCCGTATATTCCACAGGGAGTATCAGGCCCTGTATATTCCACAGGGCATATCAGGCCCTGTATATTCCACAGGGAGTATCAAGTCCTGTATATTCCACAGTGTGTATCAGGCCCTGTATATTCCACAGGGAGTTTCAGGCCCTGTATATTCCACAGGGAGTATCGGCCCCTGTATATACCACAGGGAGTATCAGGTCCTGTATATTCCACAGGGCGTATCATGTTCTGTATGTTCCACGGGGAGTATCGGCCCCTGTGTACACCACAGGGAGTATCAGGCCCTGTATATTCCCCAGGGAGTATCAGGCAGTGTATATTCCATGGGGAGTATCAGGTTCTGTATATTCCACAGGGAGTATCAGGCCCCGGTATATTCCACAAGGATTATCAGGCCCTGCATATTCCACAGGGAGTCTCAGCCCCCTGTATATACCGCAGGGATATCAGTCCCTGTATATTCCACAGGGAGTATCAGGCCCTGTACATTCCACAAGGAGTATCAGGCCGTGTATAATCCACAGATAGTATCAGGCCCTGTATATTCCACAGGGAGTATCGGACCCTGTATATTCCACAGGGAGTATCAGGCCCTGTATATTCTACAGGGAATATCAGTCCCTGTATATTCCACTGGGTGTATCAACCCCTGTATATTCCACTGGGAGTATCGGCCCCTGTATATTCCGCAGGGAGTATCAGGCCCTGTATATTCCGCAGGGAGTATCAGGCCCTGTATATTCCATCAGGAGTATCAGGCCCTGTATATTCGACTGTGAGTATCAGGTCCTGTATATTCCACAGGGAGTATCAGGCCCTGTATATTCTACAGGGAATATCAGTCCCTGTATATTCCACTGGGTGTATCAACCCCTGTATATTCCACTGGGAGTATCGGCCCCTGTATATTCCACAGGGAGTATCAGGCCCTGTACATTCTACAGGGAGTATCAGTCCCTGTATATTCCACAGGGAGTATCAGGCTCTGTACATTCCACACGGAGTATCAGGCCCTTTACATTCTACAGGGAGTATCAGGGCCTGTATATTCCACAAGGAGAATCAGGCCCTGCATATTCCACAGGGAGTATCAGTCCCTGTATATTCCACAGGGTGTATCAGGTTCTGTATATTCCACGGGGAGTATCGGCCCCTGTATACACCACAGGGAGTATCAGGCCCTGTGTATTCCACAGGGAGTATCAGTCCCTGTATATTCCCCAGGGAGTATCAGGCAGTGTATATTCCACGGGGAGTATCAGGCTCTGTACATTCCACAGGGAGTATCAGGCCCCGGTATATTCCACAAGGATTATCAGGCCCTGTATATTCCACAGGGAGTATCAGGCCCCGGTATATTCCACAAGGAGTATCAGGCCCTGCATATTCCACAGGGAGTCTCAGGACCCTGTATATTCCACAGGGAGTAGCAGTCCCTGTATATTCCACAGGGTGTATCAGGCCCTGTATATTCCACAGGGAGTATCAGGCCCCTGTTTATACCGCAGGGATATCAGTCCCTGTATATTCCACAGGGAGTATCAGGCCCTGTACATTCCACAAGGAGCATCAGGCCCTGTATAATCCACAGATAGTATCAGGCCCTGTATATTCCACAGGGAGTATCGGCCCCTGTATATTCCACTGGGAGTATCGGCCCCTGTATATTCCACAGGGAGTATCAGGCCCTGTACATTCTACAGAGAGTATCAGTCCCTGTATATTCCACAGGGAGTATCAGGCCCTCTACATTCTAGAGGGAGTATCGGCCCCTGTATATACCACACAGAGTATCAGGCCCTGTACATTCTGCAGGGAGTATCAGGGCCTGTATATTCCACAAGGAGTATCAGGCCCTGCATATTCCACAGGGAGTCTCAGGCCCCTGTATATACCACAGGGAGTATCAGGCCCTGTATATTCCACAGGGTGTATCAGGTTCTGTATATTCCACGGGGAGTATCGGCCCCTGTATACACCACAGGGAGTATCAGGCCCTGTGTATTCCACAGGGAGTATCAGGCCCTGTATATTCCCCAGGGAATATCAGGCAGTGTATATTCCATGGGGAGTATCAGGCTCTGTACATTCCACAGGGAGTATCAGGCCCTGTACATTCTACAGGGCGTATCAGGGCCTATATATTTCACAGGGAGTATCAGGCCCTGTACATTCCACGGGGAGTATCAGGCCCTGTACATTCTACAGGGCGTATCAGGGCCTATATATTTCACAGGGAGTATCAGGCCCTGTACATTCCACAGGGAGTATCAGGCCGTATGTTGGGAGTAGACATCACAAGGAGTAACAGCCTGGGTGAGGTTTGAGGGATCAGGTTCTGTCGATATTTTGGATTTGTTGCATTGGAATGCTGACAGATTGTGACCTGTCATCATGTTGTTATCTCAAACAGCTGGTTCCATGGTGGGATTGCTCGCAGTGAAGCAGAGTCCATTCTGTTGGGCCAGGAGGTGGGATTCTTCCTCATTAGGGCCAGCCAGAGCTCCAAGAATGAATTCTCCATCTCTGTCAGGTACGTGAGCATTATATAATGATAATACCACCCTCCTGTCCTTTCTTGTTTCTTGTAAGAATCAATTCTAAACTACACTACAGGAATAAACACTGTTTCACAGAATGTCAAAGATAATTATAACATTCTACACAATGTTGAAAATAAATGATATTTGATCAAATACATTGACAGAAAGTGACATTCATGATACATTCAGTCTGAGCTACGCAGTCACATGGTTGTTTGAAGGTTCTGTCAATACTGATCACCATGTCGACCTTTGAACTCCACTTTCAGAATTCACTGTCACACATGAACTCACAGACTGCTCCTCAGAAAATAATAACTGCAGGAAATGCCAAAAACAGCATCTTTACATGGCCTTGTCTCAAACTTCTAAGGGAAATTCTTTTCGATCTCAACTCTTTCTCGTCCTAAGGATGTATGTACCTTGGACAGGGTGTTGGAGAGGTTCGGGTTCACTTGGCTGATGCCTGGGAAGGCAAGACTGCTGACTGGAGAGCAATTGGGTCCACTGGGACAGCAACAGAAATCGCTGGAGAACCTCAGCAGGTCTGGCAGCATCAATGGAGCGAGAAACAGAGTTAACGTTTCAGGTCCAGTGAGTCTTTATCAGACCTGCTGAGTTTCTCCAGCAGTTTCTGTTGCTGTTTCACATCTCCAGTCATTGTTTTGACTGGGCCCATATTCGCGAGAGTAAGAATAACAAAGTGGGGTTCCAATTGAGATATGTAAAATTCTAACAGGGCTGGATGGACCAGATACATGGAGAATGTTTCCCCTGGGTGGGGGAGGCATAGAACCAGGCGATACCAGGGTAGTGTCCTAGGCCCAACAATCTTCAGCTGCTTCATCAAAGACCTTCTCTCCACCATAAGGTCAGAAGTGGGGATGTTCACCGATGAATGCACAATATTCAGCGCCATTTGCAGCTCCTCAAATACTGAAGCAGTTTGTGTTCAACTGCAACAAGATCTGAGCAATGTCCAGGCTTGGGCTGACAAGTGGCAAATGATATTTGTGCCATGGAAATACCAGGCTATGACCAAAACCAATAAGAGACAATCTAACCACCGAACCTTGACATTCAATGGTGTTACCAACACTGAATCCCCCACTATCGGTATCCTGGGGGTTACCATTTACCAGAAACTTAACTGGACTCACCACATGAACACAGCGGCTACAAGAGCAGGCCAGATGTTAGGAATACTGTGGCGAGTAACTCACCTCCTGACTCCCCAAAGCCTGCCCACTATCTACAAGGATCAAGGCAGGAGTGTGATGGAATACTCCCGACTTGCCTGGATGGGTGCAGCCCCAACAACACTCAAGAAGCTCGATACCATCCAGGACAAAGCAGCCTCTTGATTGACATCACACCCACAAGCATCCACTCCCACCCCCCATCAACGCTCAGTAGCAGCAGTGTGTACTATTTACAAGATACACTGCAGAAATTCACCAAAGATCCTCAGACAGCACCTTCCAAACCATGAGAACTTTCATCTAGAAAGATAGGACAGAAGATATATGGGAACTCCACCACCTCCAAGTTCCCCTCCAAGCCTCTCACCATCCTGACTTGGAAATGTATCGCTGTTCCTTCTCTGTCGCTGTGTCAAAATCCTGGAATTCCTTCCCTGAGGGCATTGGGGGTCGACCCACAGCAGGAGGACAACAGCGGTCAAAGAAGGGAGCTCACCTCCACCTTCTCAAGGGGCAACTAGGGAAGGGCAAGAAATGCTGGGCCCAGGCAACGACACCCACATCCCACAAAAAGAATAGATATTGAAAAAATATAGTCTCAGAGGTTGGGGTAGACTATTTCAGGCTAAAATGAGGAGACATTACTAAAGGATAGTGAACCTGTGGAATCCACCAGCGTCAAGGTCTGTGGAGGACAAATCACAAATATATCCAAGAAAGAAATAGATAAATATTTAGATATTGAATGCTTCACGGGGTTAGGGGAGAAAGCTTGAATATGGCGTTGAAGTAGATGATCAGGCATGATCCCATTGAGTGGTGGAATAGGTTGAAAGAGATGCATGCAGTACTCCTTGTTTCTATGTAAGCAAGAGACATAGTTAGGCAGAAGATCTATTATGGAGGGCTACTGAAACCAAATGAGATTAAGGTACAGATCAGCCGAAATTTAATTGAATGACAAAGCAGACTCGAGGGCTTGAATGAGTTCCACCTTTTCCGAAAATCTAACCTTGCAACAGGATTAACAAAGTGTGGAGCTGGATGAACACAGCAGGCCAAGCAGCAGCAGAGGAGCAGGAAGGCTGATGCTTTGGGCCTGGACCCTTCATCAGATATGGGGGAGGGGAACAGGGTTCTGAAATAAATAGAGAGAGAGGGGGAGGCGGATAGGAGATGGATAGAGGAGAAGATAGGTGGAGAGGAGACAGACAGGTCAAAGAGGCATGGATGGAGCCAGTAAAGGTGAGTGTAGGTGGGGAGGTAGGGAGGGGATAGGTCAGTCCGGGGAGGACGGACAGGTCAAGGGGGCAGGATGAGGTTAGTAGGTAGGAGAAGGGGGTGGGGCTTGAGGTGGGAGGAGGGGATAGGTGAGAGGAAGGACAGGTTAGGGAGGCAGGGACCAGCTGGGCTGGTTTTGGGATGCATTAGGGGGAGGGGAGATTTTGAAGCTTGTGAAGTCCACATTGATACCATTGGGCTGCAGGGTTCCCAAGCGGAATATGAGTTGCTGTTCCTGCAACCTTCGGGTGGCATCATTGTGGCATTGCAGGAGGCCCAGCATGGACAATGTCGTCGACGAAATGGGAGGGGGAGTTGAAATGGTTCGCAACTGGGAGGTGCGGTTGTTTAGTGCAAACCGAGCGTCGGTGTTCTGCCGAGTGGTCCCGCTCGGTTTAGATCAGGTGGATTCAGAGAGAACGCTTCATATTGAGGTTAAGTGCAGAGCTGGATGGCACCAAGAACCACCTAGACAGCTGAGTACCCCCAGAACGGCAGACTCAGTAGCCGGGGAGTGGCTATGTGATGCTTGTGAGATGTTAAATGAGTACCATGAGGGAGAAGGGAATCAAGGGCAAGGAGCATCGATTGAGATGAGGAGAGATGAGAGGAAGCACGAGTTGGGCATTAACACCAGCATCAACTGATTGGGCTGATTGGCCTGCTTCTGAACTATATATCCCCTGGAATTCTATGTAAACAGAAAGAGCAACATGTCAAGAGGCCATTCAGCCCAGTGTTGTGGTATAAGTGATAACAGGTCCTGTTTCTTGACTCTGCCTACTGGACATCAGACCCTTCACCTTCAGGGCTCCAGTCAGCCTGAGAGTTGGGTGATGGTGGGCGCAATGACATTACCAGCAGACTGGTCACCCAGAAGCACAGAGCAATGCTCCAGGAACGTGGGATCAAATCCTGCAGTGCCAGCAGGTGGAATGTAAATTCAGAGATAGTGGGAACTGCCGATGCTGGAGAATCTGAAATAACAAGGTGTAGAGCTGGATGAACACAGCAGGCCAAACAGCATCAGAGGAGCAGCAAAGCTTGACGTTTCGGTCTAGACCCTTCTTCAGAAATGTAAATTCAGTTGGTAAGCCTGGAATATATCACCATAAGACCATAAGACATAGGAGTGGAAGTAAGGCCATTCGGCCCATCAAGTCCACTCCGCCATTTAAATCATGGCTGATGGGTATTTCAACACCACTTCCCTGCACTCTCCCCGTAGCCCTTGATTCCTTTTGAGATCAAGAATTTGTCGATCTCTACCTTGAAAACATCCAATGTCCCGGCCTCCACTGCACTCTCGGCGATGGCGACCAGGAATTTATTGTCAGTTGTTGTCCAAAACCCCTGAGGTTCATAAACTTCCTTTAGGGAAGGGAGTTTGCTGGCCTTAATGGGCCTGGCCTACATTGTCTTGTATGTTTCTTCATGTGGGTCGGTTCAGGATCAGAGGGCATTGTTTAAAATTTAGGAGTCACCCTTTCAGGACGGTGATAAAGAAAAGATTATTTTCCCGAGGGCTGTGTGAGCTTGGAAGCCTCTACATCAGGAGGTGGGAGAGGTCACATCATTGACTGTTATTAAGATGGTGATGGAGAGTCATGTGTGATCGAGGAATCGGGGGGTAATCAGAGCTAGGAGTGTGGGATTTGAAGTGCAGATAGATTGGAAATGATTATACCGAATGGCAGAGCAGGATCCAGGGCCTGAATGAGAATTAAAACGAGGTGCAGGAATAGGCCATTCAGCCCTTCAGTCCTGCTCTACCATTTAATATAATTGTGGCTGATCTCATCTTGGCCCGAACTCCACTTTCCTGCCCACTGCCCCATAATCCTTCAACCCATTAAAAATTAACAATATGTCCAATTCCTCCTAAAATTTACTCAGTGACTCAGAGTCCACCGCACTCTGAGAAAGTGAACTGCACAGATTCACAGCTCTTTGAGACTCTCCCCATCTCTGTTTTAAATCTGCTGCCCCTTATTCTAAAACTATCACCTCTCAGTCCCAATCCCCCCTCACACAACGCAACTTCTTTCTCCGGCTACTGTGTCAATCCCCTTTCACATCTTATAGATCTCAATTAGATCACTGCTCATTCTTCTAAACTCCAGAGAGTATTAGCCTAAACTGCTCAAATTCTCTTCAAAAGACAAACCCCTCATCTCTGGAATCAATCTCATGACCCTCCTCTGAACTTCCTCCAATACAATGACATTCCTGCTCAAGTAAGGAGACCAGAACTGTATTTAATACTCCAGGTGACATCTCACTGATGCCTTATATAGTTGCAGCAACACTGTCCCACTTTTATATTTATTCCTTTGGCAAAAATACCAAAATTCAATTTGCCTTCCTTTTTACCTGCTGTACCTGTGTGCGAGATTCTTGCACATGGACACCCAGATCCCTCTGCGCCAAAGCACTCTGATGTTTCACTCTATTTCAATAATAAATTGCCTTTGTATTCTTCCAACCAAAATGGATAACCACTCACTTATCCACATTGAACTTTATCCACTGTGTTTTCGCTCGATACATCCATATACACTTGTCAGTTTCTTACTTCTTCATCGCAACTTATTTTAGTGTCATCTGAAAATATGACAATAATATTGTCTGTTCCTGCATCCCAGCTAGTATAATTGGTTGTAAATTGTAGGGGCTCAAAGACCGAAATTTGTGGAATCCCGTTAGTTACATGTTGTCAAAAAGAGACAGTCCCATTTATTCATAAAAGTTCATAGACTCCCTACAGCGTGGAAATAGGCCCTTCGTCCCAACAGGTCTATGCCAACCCTCAGAGAATCCCATGCTGAGAGATTTATGCTGAGAGATAGTAAGAACTGCCGACGCTGGAGTCAGAGATAACACTGTGAGGAGTTGGATGAACACAACAGGCCAGGCAGCATCTCAGGAGCAGGAAAGCTGCCATTTCAGGTCAGGACCCTTCTTCAGAAATGTCAGCTTTCCTGCTCCTCTGATGCTGCCTGGCCTGCTGTGTTCCTCCAGCCCCACGCTGGGTTATCCCATTTATGCCACTGTTCTGAATAGTGTATTATTGCTCTGGTTCATACGTGAGATTAAACCTGGAGCAATGTGGTCAACTCTTACAGCCTTCAGAATGTTATCAGACTCCTGAATGGGCCTCTCAGATTTTAAATGTAATGTTGATCTTGCACCTGTGCACCTTCTCTGTGGCTATAACATTATATACCTTGCTTTGTGCTCCCTACATTAATGCACTTTGTTTCTACCAGCATTGCATGCAAAACCAAACTTTTCACTGTATCTATGTACATGTGACAATAACAAATCAAATCAAAACACCTTCTGTAATAACTGAGCCATGCAGGGGGAATTGGAGATGAGCTCATAACACCATAAGACCATAAGACATAGGAGTGGAAATAAGGCCATTCGGCCCATCAGGTCCACTCTGCCATTTAAATCATGGCTGATGGGCATTTCACCTCCACTTCCCTGCACTCTCCCTGTAGCCCTTGATTCCTTTTGAGATCAAGAATTTGTCGATCTCTGCCTTGAAGACATTTAACGTCCCGGCCTCCACTGCACTCCGTGGCAATGAATTCCACAAGCCCACCACTCTCTGGCTGAAGAAATGTCTCCTCATTTCCATTTTAAATTGACCCCCTCTAATTTTAAGGCTGTGCCCACGGGTCCTAGTCTCCCCGCCTAACGGAAACAACTTCCCAGTGTCCACCCCTTCTAAGCCATACATTATCTTGTAAGTTTCTATTAGATCTCCCCTCAACCTTCCAAACTGCAATGAATACAATCCCAGGATCCTCAGCCGTTCATCATACGTTAAACCTACCATTCCAGGGATCATCCGTGTGAATCTCCGCTGGACACGTTGCAGGGCCAGTATGTCCTTCCTGAGGTGTGGGGCCCAAAATTGGACACAGTATTCTAAATGGGGCCTAACGAGAGCTTTATGAAGTCTCAGAAGCACATCGCTGCTTTTATATTCCAACCCTCTTGAGATAAATAAAAATAATAAATCTGCCTTAACCAGCAATAACCACATTCTGTGACCGAGAAAGAAAACAGAATTCACTCTCTGAACTGGAAAATGGATTTTTTTCCCCTCAGGCATGAGGAGGACGTTCAGCATTTTAAGGTGCTGCGCGATGGTAAAGGACACTATTTCTTGTGGTCAGAGAAATTCGACTCCCTGAACAAATTGGTGGAATATTACAAAGTCAGCTCAATCTCCAAAACAACACAGATCTGCCTGCGGGAGGCCAAAAAAGAAACAAAGGTAAATCAAGATGTGGTTGAAGGTGGAGGGAGCAGGTCTCACACGAGATTGTCATCACAGACGTTTCAGCTCAGATTCCATACACACATCTCAGCAAAGTGCTGAGGGAGTGCCGCACTGTCAGTGGGTCAGTGCTGAGGGAGCGCCGCACTGTCGGAGGGTCAGTGCTGAGGGAGCGCCGCACTGTCGGAGGGTCAGTGCTGAGGGAGCGCCGCACTGTCGGAGGGTCAGTGCTGAGGGAGCGCCGCACTGTCGGAGGGTCAGTGCTGAGGGAGCGCCGCACTGTCGGAGGGTCAGTGCTGAGGGAGTGCCGCACTGTCAGAGGGTCATTGCTGAGGGAGTGCCACACTGTCGGAGGGTTAGTGCTGAGGGAGAGGGCACTGTCGGAGGCTCAGTGCTGAGGGAGAGGGCACTGTCAGAGCGTCAATGCTGAGGGAGTGGGCACAGTAGGAGGGTCAGTGCTGAGAGAGTGGGCACTGTTGGAGGGTCAGTGCTGAGGGAGCGGGCACTGTAGGAGAGTCAGTGCTGAGGGAGTGGGCACTGTCAGAGGGTCAGTGCTGAGGGAGAAGGCACTGTCGGAGGGGCAGTGCTGAGGGAGTGGGCACTGTCGGAGGGTCAGTGCTGAGGGCGCGCCACACTGTCGGAGGGGCAGTGCTGAGGGAACGCCGCACTGTCGGAGGGTCAGTGCTGAGGGAACGCCGCACTGTCGGAGGGTCAGTGCTGAGGGAGTGCCGCACTGTCGGAGGGTCAGTGCTGAGGGAGTGGGCACTGTCGGAGGGTCAGTGCTGAGGGAGCGGGCACTGTCGGAGGGTCAGTGCTGACGGAGTGATCACTGTCGAAGGGTCAGTCTGTGGGAGTGACGCACTGTCAGAGGGTCAGTGCTGAGGGAGTGGGCGCTGTAGGAGGGTCAGTGCTGAGCGAGTGGTCACTGTCGGAGGCTCAGTCTGTGGGAGTGCCGCACTGTCAGAGGGTCAGTGCTGAGGGAGTGCCACACTGTCAGAGGGTCAGTGCTGAGGGAGTGCCGCACTGTCAGAGGGTCTGTGCTGAGGGAGTGCCACACTGTCGGAGGGTTAGAGCTGAGGGAGTGGGCACTGTCGGAGGATCAGTGCTGAGGGAGAGGGCACTGCCAGAGGGTCAGTGCTGAGGGAGCGGGCACTGTAGGAGAGTCAGTGCTGAGGGAGTGGGCACTGTAGGAGGGTCAGTGCTGAGGGAGTGGGCACTGTCAGGGGGTCAGTCTGAGGGAGTGCCGCACTGTCGGAGGGTCAGTGCTGAGGGACCACTGCTCTGTTGGAGGGTCAGTGCTGAGGGAGCGCTGCACTGTCGGAGGGGCAGTGCTGAGGGAGCGCCGCACTGTCGGAGGGTCAGTGCTGAGGGAATGGGCACTGTCGGAGGGTCAGTGCTAAGGGAGTGCCGCACTGTCGGAGGGTCAGTGCTGAGGGAGAGGGCACTGTCAGAGGGTCCGTGCTGAGGGAGCGCAGCACTGTCGGAGGGTCAGTGCTGAGGGAGTGGACACTGTCGGGGGGTCAGTCTGAGGGAGTGCCGCACTGTTGGAGGGTCAGTGCTGAGGGTGTGCCGCACTGTCGGAGGGGCAGTGCTGAGGGAACGCCACACTGTCGGAGGGTCAGTGCTGACGGAGCGCCACACTGTCAGAGGGGCAGTGCTGAGGGAACGCCGCACTGTCGGAGGGTCAGTGCTGAGGGAGCGCCGCACTGTTGGAGGCTCAGTGCTGAGGGAATGGGCAGTGTCGGACAGTCAGTGCTGAGGGAGTGGGCACTGTCGGAGGATCAGTGCTGTGGGAGCGCCACACTGTCGGAGGGGCAGTGCTGAGGGAACGCCGCACTGTCGGAGGGTCAGTGCTGAGGGAACGCCGCACTGTCGGAGGGTCAGTGCTGAGGGAGCGCCGCACTGTCGGAGGGGCAGTGCTGAGGGAGCGCCGCACTGTCGGAGGGTCAGTGCTGAGGGAGTGGGCAGTGTCGGAGGGTCAGTGCTGAGGGAGTGGGCACTGTCGGAGGATCAGTGCTGAGGGAGAGGGCACTGCCAGAGGGTCAGTGCTGAGGGAGCGGGCACTGTAGGAGAGTCAGTGCTGAGGGAGTGGGAACTGTAGGAGGGTCAGTGCTGAGGGAGTGGGCACTGTCAGGGGGTCAGTCTGAGGGAGTGTTGCACTGTCGGAGAGTCAGTGCTGAGGGAGCACCGGTCTGTTGGAGGGTCAGTGCTGAGAGAGCGCTGCACTGGCGGAGGGGCAGTGCTGAGGGAGCGCCGCACTGTCGGAGGGGCAGTGCTGAGGGAGTGGGCACTGTCGGAGGGTCAGTGCTGAGGGAACGCCGCACTGTCGGAGGGTCAGTGCTGAGGGATCGCCGCACTGTCGGAGGGTCAGTGCTGAGGGAGCACCGCACTGTCGGAGGGTCAGTGCTGAGGGAGCACCGCACTGTCAGAGGATCAGTGCTGAGGGAGCGCCGCACTGTCGGAGGGTCAGTGCTGAGGGGACGCCGCACTATCGGAGGGTCAGTACGGAGAGAGTGCTGTCCTGTCGGAGGATCAGTGCTGAGGGAGCGCCGCAATGTGGGAGGGTCAGTGCTGAGGGAGTGGGCACTGTCGGAGGGTCAGTGCTGAGGGAGCGGGCACTGTCGGAGGGTCAGTGCTGAGGGAGCGGGCACTGTCAGAGGGTCAGTGCTGAGGGAGTGCCGCACTGTCAGAGGGTCTGTGCTGAGGGAGTGCCACACTGTCGGAGGGTTAGAGCTGAGGGAGAGGGCACTGTCGGAGGCTCAGTGCTGAGGGAGAGGGCACTGTCAGAGGGTCAATGCTGAGGGAGAGGGCACTGTCGAAGGGTCAGTCTGTGGGAGTGATGCACTGTCAGAGGGTCAGTGCTGAGGGAGTGGGCACTGTAGGAGGGTCAGTGCTGAGGGAGTAGGCACTGTCAGGGGGTCAGTCTGAGGGAGTGCCGCACTGTCGGAGGGTCAGTGCTGAGGGAGCACCGCTCTGTTGGAGGGTCAGTGCTGAGGGAGCGCTGCACTGTCGGAGGGGCATTGCTGAGGGAGCGCCGCACTGTCGGAGGGTCAGTGCTGAGGGAATGGGCACTGTCGGAGGGTCAGTGCTGAGGGAGTGGGCACTGTAGGAGGGTCAGTGCTGAGGGAGTGGGCACTGTCGTGGGGTCAGTCTGAGGGAGTGCCGCACTGTTGGAGGGTCAGTGCTGAGGGAGCGCCGCACTGTCGGAGGGGCAGTGCTGAGGGAACGCCACACTGTCGGAGGGTCAATGCTGAGGGAGCGCCACACTGTCGGAGGGGCAGTGCTGAGGGAACGCCGCACTGTCGGAGGGTCAGTGCTGAGGGAGCGCCGCACTGTTGGAGGGTCAGTGCTGAGGGAGCGCTGCACTGTCGGAGGGGCAGTGCTGAGGGAGCGCCGCACTGTTGGAGGCTCAGTGCTGAGGGAATGGGCACTGTAGGAGGGTCAGTGCTGAGGGAGTGAGCACTGTCGGAGGGTCAGTGCTGAGGGAGTGCCGCAATGTGGGAGGGTCAGTGCTGAGGGAGTGCCGCAATGTGGGAGGGTCAGTAGTGATGTTTCCGATAATGTCTTTCGGCTGTAATATTAAACTGAGCTCCTGCTGCCCTCTCTTTAGATTCTAAGGACGACATCTTCGATTTAGGAAGGACAAGGAGTATGTATGGAGCAATATCCATCCTTGATCAACACCCCGTGTTGTCATTCCCTCAGCAAGGAGCTGGGGCTGGTCCACAGCAGTTAGTTGTTGGGGGGTGCAGGGCACGGTGCAGTTGGTGGCCACAGGCCTAAGTGAGTGTGTCTGTTGGGGCAGGCTGGGTCCGGTGATCCTGGAGTGTGTAAATGTCAATCTGACTGTGAAAGAATGTGAAGATGGGTAAAACCCACTGCGTCCCATTCCAGATCATTCCAAATAAATATTTACTTTAAAGTGGTCACTTTCTGCAGACACGTTTGGCCATTTGGCTGCCTACATCGAGGAGGTGATGGCCCTCGTGGTATTATCACTGGACCATTAATCTACGGACCCAGGTGATGTTCTGGGGAGCCAGGTTTGACTCCCACCACAGCAGATGGTAAAGTTTTAAGTCAATAAAAATCTGGCTTTTAAGAGTCTAACGATGACCATGAAACTGTTACTGGTTGTTGGAAATTCCCATCTGGTCCGTTGGGGAGGGAAATCTGCCATCCTTACCTGGTCTGGCCTACATGTGACTCCAGACCCACAGCAATGTGGCTGACTCTTAACTGTCGTTTGGGCTTTTAGGGATGTGCAATAAATGCTGGGCCTAGCCAGAGATGCCAATGTCCATTTGAATAAATTGAAAAAAATTAAAGTGGGAAAGAGGAGTCTGTCAGACCAAACAGAATGTTTTTTGTTGACTTTGCCAGGAGCAGATCCTATAAACACAAATTACAGAATTATTACGGTGCAGCAAAAGTCATTCAGCCCATTGTGTGTCCCCCCATGCTGACCAAATAGAACATTTTCTGATGAAGGGTCTAGGCCCGAAACATCAACTTTTGTGCTCCTGAGATGCTACTTTGCTACTGTGTTCATCCAGCTCCACACTTTGTTATCTCGGATTCTCCAGCATCTGCAGTTCCCATTATCTCAGATACTGCATAGAACAGTTCAGGCCCTTCGGCCCACGATGTTGTGCTGAACTTTTACCCTAATCCTAAGGTCTATTTAACCTCCACCCCTACCTTATACTACCATCCATTTGCCTACCTAATAGCCGCTTAAATGCCCCTAATGAGGCCGACCCCACTACCCTCTCCGGCAATGCATTCCACACCCCAACCACCCTCTGAGTAAAGAACCTACCTCTGACGTCTCCCCTATATCTACCTCCACTCACTTTTAAAGGTATGCCTCCTCGTAATAGCTACCTCCACCCCAGGGAAAATTCTCTGGCTGTCCACTCTATCTATACCTCTGATCATTTTGTACACCTCTATCAAGTCAAAAAATGGGCATCATTACCTTGTACCAATCTCCTGTGCATTCTTTTTATCCAAATACTGATCGAACAGCCTCATGAATGCCCAATGAGGCAGACAAAAAAACTGGGACTGATGTATTTTACAATTCAGACATCGTTAAAAGGCTCTTAGGCATTTCACTAGAATGTACTTAAATTGACTCAAACTCTCAAGAAACATGAGGGCAAGTGAATAAAGAAACATCTTCAAGAAATGGAGGGACAGGGAGCGGTTTAAAGAATGAATCCCAAAGTTTAAGGTTTGGATAGAGAAACCAATCATTACTGGCAAAGTGATAAAAGAAATTGTCAATGTGCAAGAGGTCAGAATGAGAGGAGCCCAGGATCTGTAGGGGCTGCGGGGGTACAGGGCTGTGAGCAGATGAAGGCGATTTTTCTGCAGAAATTCGTCACATGAATTGGGAAAGAAACTTCAGAAACTCGCTCCTCAGTGCCACCAACTGGCCAGAGCCCGCAACAAGACTGTTACCAACAGCTGTTTACATACAGTATTCCCATTTCAAGTGCTCAGGTAGGCACTTCCAACATGAAAGTGTGTCCTGAAGTTGACTGAAATGCGCAGATGACCGACAGTTTCAATAATTTGCGTGACATATCTGTATGTAAATGATTTAAAATACAAAGGACTTAAACGATTATTTCTTTTCCAGGGAGGTTTTAGTCATCCTGACTCGCGCATGGCAAATCCACGAATGATGACCTCTCGAATGTCTCATCCCCAATTGCCAGATCCCCGAATGTCTAGTCCCCGATTCCCAGATCCCCGAATGTCTAATCCCCGATTCCCAGATTTCCGACCGCCTAATCCCCGATTGCCAGATCCCCGAATGTCAGATTTCCGAATGTCTAATCCCCGAATGCAGGATTCCAGAATGCCAGATTCCCGCATTCCAGATTTCCGGATGCCAGAATCCCGAGTACCGGAACCACGGCCGGCTATTCCGCCAGTGCCCAACGCACATTTCTCTGACCCCTCGTCAATGTTCCGAAAAGGTCTCAACTCTCAGCCATCATTCAATGACGTGTCCCCAAGGTTCAGGCAGTCTTCCAGTCCACAGCCCTCTATCCAGGAACCACTTGTGGCCAGGAAAGTCAACGAGAGCCCGCCAGCGCCGGTAAGTCTGATCTTAGGTTCATCAGAGTCAGTGGGATCGAATCCCTGGCTGGATGAGGGTCTGTAGGTTTAGAGGCGCATGTGCACAGAGGGAACTGACAAAGACCCTGTGAGCAGCAACAGGATGTGAGCTGCTGTGCCTCTGCAAAAGCCAGGCTAAAGTTAAACAGAAGGAGAGATGTTACAGGAGGCAGGGATGTGATGGTAATGTCACTGGGCTAGTAATTCCACACTTTGGGCTAATTGTTTGGGGGCACAAGTTTCAAATCCTATCACAGCAAGTGATGAAATATATTAATTAAAAGGACAAGAGAGCTGAATTGTAGAGGTGAGGTGAGAGTGATGGCCCCTGACATCAAGGCTGCATTCAACCAAGTGTGGCATCAAGGATCCCGAACCAAACTGGAATCAGTGGGTATCGGGGCAAACACTCCGGTGGTTGGAGTCATACCTGACACGTAGAAAGATGGTGGTGGCTGTTGGAGGTCAGTCATCTCAGCCCCAGGACATCTCTGCAGGAGTTCCTCAGGGCAGTGTCCTAGACCCAACCATCTTCAGCTGCTTCATCAATGACCTTCCCTCCATCATAAGGTCAGAAGTGGGGATGTTCACCGATGAATGCACAATGTTCAGCACCGTTTGTGACTCCTCAGGTACTGAAGCAGCCCATATTCACAGATCTGGACAATATCCAGGCTTGGGGTGACAAGTGACATTCGCGCCACACAAATGCCAGGCTATGACCATCACCAATAGGAGACAATCTAACCACCGCCCCTTGACATTCAATGGTGTTACCATCACTGAAGCCCCACTGTCAACATCCTGGAGGTTACCATTGACCAGAAACCATCACAGTGTCTACAATATAATAAAATGTGAGGCTGGAGAACACAGCAGGCCAAGCAGCATCTCAGGAGCACAAAAGCTGACGTTTCGGGCCGAGACCCTTCATCAGAGAGGGGGATGGGGAGAGGGAACTGGAATAAATAGGGAGAGAGGGAGAGGCGGACCGAAGATGGAGAGTAAAGAAGATAGGTGGAGTGAGTGTAGGTGGGGAGGTAGGGAGGGGATAGGTCAGTCCAGGGAAGAGGGACAGGTCAAGGAGGTGGGATGAGGTTAGTAGGTAGCTGGGGGTGCGGCCTGGGGTGGGAGGAAGGGATGGGTGAGAGGAAGAACCGGTTAGGGAGGCAGAGACAGGTTGGACTGGTTTTGGGATGCAGTGGGTGGGGGGGAAGAGCTGGCTGGTTGTGTGGTGCAGTGGGGGGAGGGGACGAACTGGGCTGGTTTAGGGATGCAGTAGGGGAAGGGGAGATTTTGAAACTGGTGAAGTCCACATTGATACCATATGGCTGCAGGGTTCCCAGGCGGAATATGAGTTGCTGTTCCTGCAACCTTCGGGTGGCATCATTGTGGCACTGCAGGAGGCCCATGATGGACATGTCATCTAGAGAATGGGAGGAGGAGTGGAAATGGTTTGCGACTGGGAGGTGCAGTTGTTTGTTGCGAACTGAGCGGAGGTGTTCTGCAAAGTGGACCACAAGCCTCCACTTGGTTTCCCCAATGTAGAGGAAGCCGCACCGGGTACAGTGGATGCAGTATACCACATTGGCAGATGTGCAGGTGAACCTCTGCTTGATGTGGAATGTCATCTTGGGGCCTGGGATGGGGGTGAGGGAGGAGGTGTGGGGGCAAGTGTAGCATTTCCTGTGGTTGCAGGGGAAGGTGCCGGGTGTGGTGGGGTTGGAGGGCAGTGTGGAGCGAACAAGGGAGTCACGGAGAGAGAGGACGAACGGTCAGTCCTTAGCAAGGGGCTCACCTTTGTCCCCCTACAACCACACATCAACGAATACCAGTCACGGTTGGACATAGAGCAGTTTTTCCGCCGTCTTCGCCTCCATGCCTACTTCTTTAACCGGGAACCCAACCCTCCTTCCACTGACCCCTTCACCCGCTTCCAACACAAGTCCTCCTCCTGGACACCACCCCCAGGCCTCCTACCCTCCCTCGACCTCATCATCTCCAACCCTCGGAGCGGAGGGAATAGGGGATGGAATTTTTGCAGGAGGGTGTGTGGGAGGAGGTGTATTCCAGATAGCTGTGGGAGTCGGTGGGCTTGAAATGGACATCAGTTACAAGCTGGTCGCCTGAGATGGAGACTGAGAGGTCCAGGAAGGTGAGGGATGTGCTGGAGATGGCCCAGGTGAACTGAAGGTTGGGGTGGAAGGTGGTGGTGAAGTGGATGAACTGTTCGAGCTCCTCTGGGGAGCAAGAGGCGGCGCCGATACAGTCATCAATGTACCGGAGGAAGAGGTGGGGTTTGGGGCCTGTGTAGGTGCGGAAGAGGGACTGTTCCACGTAACCTACAAAGAGGCAGGCATAGCTGGGACCCATGCGGGTGCCCATGGCCACCCCCTTAGTCTGTAGGAAGTGGGAGGAGTCAAAAGAGAAGTTGTTGAGTGTGAGGACGAGTTCAGCTAGGCGGATGAGAGTGTCGGTGGAGGGGGCCTGGTCGGGCCTGCGGGACAGGAAGAAGCGGAGGGCCTTGAGGCCATCTCCATGCGGAATGCAGGTGTACAGGGACTGGACGTCCATGGTGAATATGAGGTGTTGGGGGCCAGGGAATTGGAAGTCCTGGAGGAGGTGGAGGGCGTGGGTGGTGTCACGGACCTAGGTGGGGAGTTCCTGGACCAAAGGGGAGAAAATGGAGTCCAGATAGGTGGAGATGAGTTTGGTGGGGCAGGAGCAGGCTGAGACGATGGGTCGACCAGGGCAGGCAGGTTTGTGGATTTTGGGAAGAAGATAGAAACGGGCCGTGCGGGGTTGGGGAACAATGAGGTTGGAGGCTGTGGGTGGGAGGTCCCCTGTGGTGATGAGGTCGTGAATGGTGTTGGAGATGATGGTTTGGTGCTCGGGTATGGGGTCATGATCGAGGAGGCGGTAGGAGGTGGTGTCGGAGAGTTGGCGTCTGGCCTCGGCGATGTAGAGGTCAGTGCGCCATACTACCACTGCGCCACCCTTGTCTGCGGGTTTGATGGTGAGGTTGGGGTTGGAGCGGAGGGAGCGGAGGGCTGCCCGTTCTGCGGGGGAGAGGTTGGAGTGGGTGAGAGGGGTGGAGAGGTTGAGGCGGTTAATGTCTCGACGGCAGTTGGAGATGAAGAGGTCGAGGGAGGGTAGGAGGCCTGGGGGTGGTGTCCAGGAGGAGGACTTGTGTTGGAAGCGGGTGAAGGGGTCAGTGGAAGGAGGGTTGGGTTCCCGGTTAAAGAAGTAGGCATGGAGGCGAAGATGGCGGAAAAACTGCTCTATGTCCAACCGTGACTGGTATTCGTTGATGTGTGGTTGTAGGGGGACAAAGGTGAGCCCCTTGCTAAGGACTGACCGTTCGTCCTCTCTCTCCGTGACTCCCTTGTTCGCTCCACACTGCCCTCCAACCCCACCACACCCGGCACCTTCCCCTGCAACCGCAGGAAATGCTACACTTGTCCCCACACCTCCTCCCTCACCCCCATCCCAGGCCCCAAGATGACATTCCACATCAAGCAGAGGTTCACCTGCACATCTGCCAATGTGGTATACTGCATCCACTGTACCCGGTGCGGCTTCCTCTACATTGGGGAAACCAAGCGGAGGCTTGGGGACCGCTTTGCAGAACACCTCCGCTCAGTTCGCAACAAACAACTGCACCTCCCAGTCGCCAACCATTTCCACTCCCCCTCCCATTCTCTTGATGACATGTCCATCATGGGCCTCCTGCAGTGCCACAATGATGCCACCCGAAGGTTGCAGGAACAGCAACTCATATTCCGCCTGGGAACCCTGCAGCCATATGGTATCAATGTGGACTTCACCAGTTTCAAAATCTCCCCTTCCCCTACTGCATCCCTCAACCAGCCCAGTTCGTCCCCTCCCCCCACTGCACCACACAACCAGCCCAGCTCTTCCCCCCCACCCACTGCATCCCAAAACCAGTCCAACCTGTCTCTGCCTCCCTAACCGGTTCTTCCTCTCACCCATCCCTTCCTCCCACCCCAAGCCGCACCCAGAGCTACCTACTAACCTCATCCCACCTCCTTGACCTGTCCGTCTTCCCTGGACTGACCTATCCCCTCCCTACCTCCCCACCTCCACTCACTCCACCTATCTTCTTTACTCTCCATCTTCGGTCCGCCTCCCCCTCTCTCCCTATTTATTCCAGTTCCCTCTCCCCATCCCCCTCTCTGATGAAGGGTCTCGGCCCAAAACGTCAGCTTTTGTGCTCCTGAGATGCTGCTTGGCTTGCTGTGTTCATCCAGCCTCACATTTTATTATCTTGGAATTCTCCAGCATCTGCAGTTCCCATTATCTCTGAGACAGTGTCTACAAGCTAGGAATACTGCAGTGAGTAACTCACCTCCTGACTCCTCAAATTGTGTCCATCATCTACAAGGCACAAGGCAGGAGTGTGATGGAATACTCCCCACTTGCCTGGATGGGGGCAGCCCCAACAACACTTAAGAAGCTCGATACCATCCAGGACAAAGCAGCTGCTTGATTAGCACCACATCCACAAACATCCCACTCCCCGCCCCCATCAATGCTCAGTAACAGCAGTGTGTACCATCTACAAGATGCTCTGCAGAAACTCACCAGAGATCCTCAGACAGCACCTTCCAAACCCACGATCACTTCCATTTGGAAGGACAAGGGCAGCAGATACATGGGAACACCACCCCCTCCAAGTTCCCCTCCAAACCACTCACCATCCTGACTTGGAAATATATCACCGTTCCTTCACTGTCGCTGGGTCAAAATCCTGGAATTCCCTCCTAATGGCATTGTGGGTCAACCTACAGCACATGGACTTCAGCGGTTCAAGAAGGCAGCTCACCCCCACCTTCTCAAGGGGCAACTCGGAACGGGGCAATAAATGCTGACCCAGCCAGCGATGCCCACATCGCACAAATGAATTTTTAGAAAAATAATGCATTAATTCTGGAACTGAAGGTTCATATCTGTGATAATGACCATTAATCTATCATCCATCGTCATCAAACCCCCATCTGGTTCACTAGTGTCCTTTAGGGAAGGAGACTGCCGTCCTTACCTGGTCTGGTCTACATGTGACTCCAGACCCACAGCAATGCGGTTGACTCTTAACCGCCCTCTGGGCGATTAGGGATACAATAAGTGCCGACTAGCCAACGACATTCGCATCCTGTGAAAACAATTTTGCAAAACCTTAGGCAGATCCTGGTCTTCCCTAAGACTCTCAATCACTCAGATCCCATTCTGAGATCCTACAGTTTTCTCTCGATCCTGTGAGTCTTTCTGTCTCACTCTGTTACATTACCACTCTGTTTTTATCTCCTCTGTTCAATCCCGTTTTTTTTTCTGTCTCTGTCTACGAAAATAGGGACAGGAGAAAGCCATTCAGGCCCTCAGGCCTGGTCCATCAGTGAGATCATGGCTGATCTGTGGCCTAACTCCACATACCTATAGAGCCATACAGAATGGAAATGGGTGCTTCAGCCCACTTTGTCCGTGCTGACCATGTTTCCTAAACGGAACTAGTCCCATTTACCTGTGTTTGGCCCATACCCCTCTCAACCTTTACTCTCCAGGTAAATGACCAAATGTTTTTCAAATGTTATAATTGCATTTCACCTCTAACTGTTCCTCTGGCAACTTGTTCCTTGCGCGCAGCACACTTTGAATGAAAAAGTTGTCTGTCAGGTCCCCTTTTAAAGCTTGGCCCTCTCACCTTAAACTGTGCCCTCTAGTTCTGGACTCCCCTACCCTGGGGAAAAAGACCCTGTCCATGCCCCTCATGATTTTATAAATCTTTATAATGTCACCCCTCAGCCTCCCAACACTCCAGGGAAAGAAATCCCAGGCTATCCAGCCTCTCCTTATAACTCAGACCTTTCAGACTCAGTAACGTCCCTGTATATCTTTTTTGCACCCTTTCCAGTTTAAAAAACATTCTTTCTCCAGCAGGGCAGATGGTACACTAAACCCCAAATGTGGTTGTACCAATCACATGTACAGCTGTAACACAATGTTGCATCTCCTCTACTCAGTGCTCCGACCTGAATACCTTTATCTTTGCTTAACAAACTATCTATTTCAGGTTTAAAATTAATGAGTGATCCAACACAAAGCGCTGTTTAAGGAAGAGAATTGCAAACCATTATCACCCTTTGTCTGTAGAAGTGCTTCCTGACATCCCTCCTGAATGGTCTGGCCCTAATTTTCAGACTATGCCCCCGGCTTCTAGAATCCCCAATCAGTGGAAATAATTTACCTTTATCTATCCTGTTTTTCTCTGTTAATACCGTGAAAACTCTCCCTTGGACACTCTCTCAATCTTTCAGTTGCATTTCTTTCTGTCTCAGTGTCCTTCTCTTTGTCTTGGAGCCGCTCTTTCTTTTACACCTTAGCTTCCTCTGTTTGCTCTGTCTCAATATTTTCGTCATCCTGTCACTTGCTACGTTTTGTGTTGTTATTTCTCTCTCTCTCCCTGTTTTCCCACCATCCCTCCCTCCCTCAGGTACCTTTGTGTTCTCCCTATCGCTGTGAGTCCTGATTCTAACTTGGAAATGATGTTGCCAGTTCAAGGTGAAGGTCCACATGGACCCTGGGTTTTGCTTCTGTGGTTCGCCAACTGTGTAAATCCAACATTCAGCATGGTCCATGTAACCCATTGTCAAAACTTGCCAGTAACGCAGTGAGCCTGCACCGACCCATTAAGGGATTAACAAGTCTCTACTGTATCTATTATACTGACAAAACAACCAGAGAGGAATCGAGAAATCACTCTCTAACACAGGCATCTGCAATGTGCTGCCTGAAAAGGGAGATGCAACAGGAACTTTCACGAGAGGAAAGTCTGATAAGTAGCTGATTCAGATTCACAGAGACTGAGAAACACACAGAGCCATTCAGCCCATCAGTGGCAGTGCTGGCACTTTGGTGGAATGATCCCACTTGCCGTATTGCCCCAGCCCTCACACTTTCCCTCTTCAGCTAATTATCCCATTCCCCTTGTGATTCCCCTTCCTATTGGATCTGCCTTTTTTACACAGAGGGTGGTTCGTGTGTGGAATGAACTTCCAGGAAAAATGGTGGATGTGGCTACAGTTACAACGTTTAAAAGATATTTGAATAAGTTCATGACTAGGAAAGGTTTGGAGGGATATGGGCCAAATGCAGGGAAGAGGGACTAGTTTAGTTTGGGATTGTGGATGGCATGGACTGGTTGGGCCAAAGGGTCTGTTTCTGCCCTGTTTCACTCTACTTCAAGGCAGGAAATTCCAGATCCCTGAGTGAAAAAATGTTTTTCGATTCCCGTCTGGCTGGTTTTGTCAGAATAATAGATACAGCAGAGACTTTTTAATCCCTACGATGGGTCTGGACAGGTTGTAAGAAATAAACAGTCACCCAGTCACAGGAGAGCAATGTAAATCAATGAACATGTGACGGCAACTCCCATCAGGACGTGTTCGGTGAAATGACCAAAAGCTGAGACAAAGAGGTATGTGCTGAGGAGAGGAAGGGAACAGGGGGTATTGGGACAGGTTAAGAGGTTGTAGCAGGGAGTTCCAGAACGTCGGTTTCAAGCAGCTGAAGTGCTGGAATGATAAAACCTGGCAATGTGCCAGAGTTGGAGGGACACAGGGGATGTGTGGGAGAGGAGGAAGGTAGGGGAGAGGGCGAGGTCATGGAGGGGTTTGAAAGCAAGGGAAATGAAAAGGTGCGAGGAAATCTTCAAAATCGCAGGGTCGTTGGGGCAGGGAGCCATGGGGGTGGGGGATTTACCATGCGGTGACTGTCATTCCATCATCGAAAGGGCTTCTCACTCGAAGGTTCCTCCCTCTTGCAGAAACCTCGGAGGGTTCAGGCATTGTTCGATTTCACAGCAGAGGCAGACGACGAGCTGGAGTTTAAGAGTGGAGACATTATCGAGGTCTTGGACAGCGCAGACCCCTCATGGTGGAAGGGCTGTTTATGGGGAAGGGTTGGTTTATTCCCAAGTAACTATGTGGCACCAATTAACCGGTGACAACCCCCACTTGGCCTGTGGAAAGTTGTTGTTTTCTTTCTCACTCCCTACCATTGTGGTTAATAAAATATTTGTTCTTGAATTAACACTGACTTTGTCATTTGTACACAGTCCCTCATTCACAATGTCCAACCCAGCTTTGATTTATGTACAGAAGTGGGCCCTTCAGCCCATCGAGCCCTCTGCTACAACATAAAATCATCGCCCTCAATGGCAATTCCCTGCACTTCATTCCCAAGGAAAGAGGATCTCATTTCGCCAGACACAGGCTGGGAATTCCTAACAAGTGCTGATCCATCCAACCTTCTTGGGTTTACTCTGCCCAACTTACAAAAGGCAGGCAATGTGGGTCAGAGGGTAAGAAACAGCTGTCTCCGGGAAGAAGGATTACATCCACAATACTGAGCAGCGAACCATCTCAATCAGAGTTCATGGCTCGTGTCCTCACAAAACAAAATCGCTCCGAAAATTCATTGTTGCCTATCAGCCACGGTTCAGTGAGAGGTAGTCTTCTCTCTCATGAAGTAACAGGTTCACATCCCTTCATAGAGTCTTAAACTGATAATCTCATCTGACGCTTGACAGTGCTCTACAAAGGGAGCGCCGCACTGTCGGAGGGTCAGTGCTGAGGGAGTGGGCACTGTCGGAGGGTCAGTGCTGAGGGAGTGGGCACTGTCAGAGGGTCAGTGCTGAGGGAACGCCGCACTGTCGGTGGGTCAGTGCTGAGGGAGTGGGCACTGTCGGAGGGTCAGTGCTGAGGGAGCACTGCACTGTCGGAGGGTCAGTGCTGAGGGAGTGCCGCACTGTCTGAGGGTCAGTGCTGAAGGAGCGCTGCAATGTTGGAGGGTCAGTGCTGAGGGAGTGGGCACTGTCGGAGGGTCAGTGCTGAGGGAGCACTGCACTGTCGGAGGGTCAGTGCTGAGGGAGTGCCGCACTGTCGGAGGGTCAGTGCTGAGGGAGCGCTGCAATGTTGGAGGGTCAGTGCTGAGGGAGCGCTGCACCGTCGGAGGGTCAGTGCTGAGGGACTGCCGCACTGTCGGAGGGTCAGTGCTAAGGGAGCGCTGCACTGTCAGAGGGTCAGTGCTGAGGGAGTGGGCACTGTCGGAGGGTCAGTACTGAGGGAGCGTTGCACCGTCGGAGGGTCAGTGCTGAGGGACTGCCGCACTGTCGGAGGGTCAGTGCTGAGGGAGCGCCGCACTGTCGGAGGGTCAGTGCTGAGGGAGCGCTGCACTGTCGGAGGGTCAGTGCCGAGGGAACACTGCACTGTCGGAGGGCCAGTGCTGAGGGACTGCCGCACTGTCGGAGGGTCAGTGCTGAGGGAGCGCCGCACTGTCGGAGGGTCAGTGCTGAGGGAGCGCTGCACTGTCGGAGGGTCTCACTTTAGAATGGTCTCAGGTGCCATTTTTCTACCATGAACCAATCAAGTTTGTGGGATCTTGCTGAAATCAATTCCTTCCTAAGGTGTTTGTTGTGAAATCAGATTGAATTCACACTTGGTCACCTCCCAAACAGGAAACCATGAGCGTGTTTCTGAGTCATATTAAGGAAACAATCCAGCTGTTCAATGGGAGGAACATAAGAAATATTTCTGTGATCCAGTTTGACCTTTCCTTTGGGTTATGCCCATGGCTGCGTGGACATGTGTTTGCTCAGACACGGTCAGTTTGAGCCCTGCTGCAGTCCTCTTGCAAATGGGACTAGATCACTTTCCGTTATCTGGTCAGCACAGATGAGTTGGAGCGAAGCGTCTGTTTCCATGCTGCATGACGCTATATCAGTCTGGCTCAGAATGCTGGTGAGACTTTCCTCCTGTTTGATCGCTCTCCCAGGAATTTGCATCTTGGGCTGTTCTCGTTCTCCTTAAAATGCTGCACAATTACAAGTAGTTTCTGTTGAAACACAGAAACACTAAAAGAGGTGTGAAATGGTCACTGATTCTCTGTAAAGGCTTCTTTCCAAAACTCCCTGCGTCAGAACTGAATCTGAATCGGCAGCTCAGGAGCTACGGGTTTTGAAAGAGAGAGACAATGGGATCTTCCTTTGCCTCAAAACATTGTTTGGTAAATTGGGCAAAGAATAGGCAACTTTCCAGCTGTCCAGTGGGATAGTTGGTGACTCATTCTCACAGCCACTACACAGTGAACACATCAAATGAAACCACTTCCAGAACTCACTCACAACTGGTCCCCTGGAGTGGAGCAAGATTTCTTAAGCACCTCTTGTAACCTCAGAGATAGTAGGAACTACTGATGCTGGAGAATCTGAGATAACAGAAGAAGCATCCAGGCCTGAAACATCAGCTTTCCTGCTCCTCTGATGCTGCTCGCCCTGCTGTGTTCATCCAGCTCTACACCTTGTTATCTTATAACCTCAGCCTGCCTTACCTGTGTGATACATCCGGCTGTATATCTCCCCGAAAATTTATATTCGTAGTTTAGTCATAGAAATTTTGTCAAACCCCTGCACTCTATTTATGAATATTTTTTAAAGTGTTCTGTGAAAGTACAGTACACAGCAGAAAATGATTGTGAATATAAGGGCTCGGAGCAGGAGTAGACCATTCAGGCTCTCGGCTCAATACAGTTGTGGCCAATCTCATCTTGGCTTCAGCTCCACGTTCCTGCCTGCTCTTGATCAGTCTTCAACCGGTAATTACTTAAAACTCTCCACATCTCCTTTGTGAATTTACTCACTCTCCTGGTGTCCACCTCACTCCACATAAAATGAATTGCACAGATCCATGACCTATTAAAGCCTTATTAACTTATCAGCCCATGAAATGAGAAAGAGCGCAGCAAAGATTTACTCAGATCCTACCTGGACTGGAAGGTTTGAGTTATGAGCAGAGTTTGAATGGGCTGGAACTTCTTTCACTGGAGCACAGGAGACTGAGGTTACAGAGATTCCATAAAATCCTGAGGGGCATAGATAAGGCAGATGGCCATCAGCCTTATCTCCCATGGTAGGGGAGTCTAAAACTAAAGATAGGTATGAGGTGAGAGGGGGAGAGAAGCAAAAGGAGCCAGAGGGGTAATTTTTACAAATGGGGGGTGGTGAGTGCCTGGAACGGGATTCCAGATGAAGTGGTGAAGGCAAGTATGATTTTGTCATTTAAGAAAATTTTGCACAAGTGCGTGGATGGGATAGGTGTGAAGGGATAGGGACCGAACACAGGCAAATGGCGCTAGTTTAAATGTGAAAGTTAGGCAGCATGCACAAGTTGGGCCAAAGGGCCTGTTTCAATGCTGTCGACCTCTATGACCTTATACTCTTCCTCATCGCGACTTTAGATTTGCTGCAACTTCACGACAAGAAGCAAGTTAATCGATTCCTACAAAATGACAAACAGTTTCTGGGAACTTGACTCTTTGTGCTCACCTAACTGAAAGACAAAACCCTCCTTTTAGCAAAATCCCGCCTCCCACAAAGCAGGATAGGCTGCTCTGAGCAACTTCACTTGACGATTAGCCTTAGTCACTTGTCAATTGTTACCTTAAAAGGAGGACACAGCTGAGAGAGAAAAGTTGCCTTACCTGTTGGACTTTGCTTTATGTCAGTCCAGGAATACAGCGAGCGAGGGAGGGGGAGAGAGAGAGAGAGAGAGAGAGAGAGGGGAGTGGAGAGAGAGAGAGAGGTGGTGGGGGGGAGAGGGGGAGAGGGAGAGAAAGAGAAAGGGAGGGAGAGAGAGGGGGAGGGGGAGAGAAAGAGAGAGGGGGGGGAGAGAGAGAGAGAGAGAGAGAGGATTGGTCGCTTAGAGAGAGAACATGGGCAGCTCCCAGCTGGAGTGTTTGGAAGATAGTCACATTAATGTTAGAATTACTGACAAAAATCCAGAGTTTTATTATTGTGAACAGCAGCGTCAGGCCTTGGATGTGCTGCTAAAATTTGACGAGGTTAATTTTCGCAAGCTTCTGGAGAAAGAGGGAGTCAAAGAGTTTATTTCCTCAAAGGAGGCTGAGCAAATTCGTAGAAACCACCAGAGATATGAGGTTGAGGGGAAAGACAGTGGAAGGGATAAGAAGGCAGTGAGTGACAGCAAGTCGACATATTGGCCAGATCAGAGTGACACAACGATACCCGACCTGGACATGGGCTGGACAGAGCCCGTCTCTTACCGAGGAGTCACCAGGGTCACTGTGCACATGCACCCCCCACGAAACAATGATCCTAATATCAAGCAGATTGTGCGTAAGATGATCCAAGAGGCCAGGAAGGTGAGTGAATGTCACAAACTAACCTTTGCTACAATGATCCCAGGCATAATCACTGTTGCAAGGGAGGACAAGTGGCAACTGGACACAGTAAGATCCCACAAGGAGTACTGTGATAATGACAATCCCTCAGCACGGACCCTCCGACAGGGCCCGCACCCTCAGTACTGACCCTCCGACAGTGCCCACTCCCTCAGCACTGACCCTCCGACAGTGCCCACTCCCTCAGCACTGACCCTCCGACAGTGCCCACTCCCTCAGCACTGACCCTCCGACAGTGCCCACTCCCTCAGCACTGACCCTCCGACAGTGCCCACTCCCTCAGCACTGACCCTCCGACAGGGCCCACTCCCTCAGCACTGACCCTCCGACAGTGCGGCGCTCCCTCAGCACTGACCCTCCGACAGTGCCCACTCCCTCAGTACTGACCCTCTGACAGTGCCCACTCCCTCAGCACTGACCCTCCGACAGTGCCCACTCCCTCAGTACTGACCCTCTGACAGTGGCCACTCTGTCAGCTCTGACCCTCTGACAGTGCCCACTCCCTCAGTACTGACCCTCCAACAGTGGCCACTCTGTCAGCACTGACCCTCCGACAGTGCGCCGCTCCCTCAGCACTGACCCTCCGACAGTGCCCACTCCCTCAGCACTGACCCTCCGATAGTGCCCACTCTCTCAGCACTGACCCTCTGACAGTGCGGCGCTCCCTCAGCACTGACCCTCCGACAGTGCCCACTCCCTCAGCACTGACCGTCCGACAGTGCCTGCTCCCTCAGCACTGACCCTCCGACAGTGCCCACTCCCTCAGCACTGACCCTCCGATAGTGCGGCGCTCCCTCAGCACTGACCCTCCGACAGTGCCCACTCCCTCAGCACTGACCCTCCGACAGTGCGGCGCTCCCTCAGCACTGACCCTCCGACAGTGCCCACTCCCTCAGCACTGACCGTCCGACAGTGCCTGCTCCCTCAGCACTGACCCTCCAACAGTGCCCACTCCCTCAGCACTGACCCTCCGATAGTGCCCACTCTCTCAGCACTGACCCTCTGACAGTGCGGCGCTCCCTCAGCACTGACCCTCCGACAGTGCCCACTCCCTCAGCACTGACCCTCCGACAGTGCCCACTCCCTCAGCACTGACCCTCCGACAGTGCCCACTCCATCAGCACTGACCCTCCGACAGTGCCCACTCCATCAGCACAGACCCTCCGACAGTGCGGCGCTCCCTCAGCACTGACCCTCCGACAGGGCCCACTCCCTCAGCACTGACCCTCCAACAGTGCCCACTCCCTCAGCACTGATCCTCCGATAGTGCCCACTCTCTCAGCACTGACCCTCTGACAGTGCGCCGCTCCCTCAGCACTGACCCTCCGACAGTGCCCACTCCCTCAGCACTGACCGTCCGACAGTGCCTGCTCCCTCAGCACTGACCCTCCAACAGTGCCCACTCCCTCAGCACTGACCCTCCGATAGTGCCCACTCTCTCAGCACTGACCCTCTGACAGTGCGGCGCTCCCTCAGCACTGACCCTCCGACAGTGCCCACTCCCTCAGCACTGACCCTCCGACAGTGCCCACTCCCTCAGCACTGACCCTCCGACAGTGCCCACTCTCTCAGCACTGACCCTCTGACAGTGCGGCGCTCCCTCAGCACTGACCCTCTGACAGTGTGGCACTCCCTCAGCACTGACCCTCCGACAGTGCCCACTCCATCAGCACTGACCCTCCGACAGTGCCCACTCCCTCAGCACTGACCCTCCGACAGGGCCCACTCCCTCAGCACTGACCCTCCGACAGTGCGACACTCCCTCAGCACTGACCCTCCGACAGTGCGACACTCCCTCAGCACTGACCCTCCGACAGTGTGGCACTCCCTCAGCACTGACCCTCCGACAGTGCGACACTCCCTCAGCACTGACCCTCCGACAGTGCGGCGCTCCCTCAGCACTGACCCTCCGACAGTGCGGCACTCCCTCAGCACTGACCCTCCGACAGTGCCTACTCCCTCAGTACTGACCCTCTGACAGTGGCCACTCTGTCAGCTCTGACCCTCTGACAGTGCCCACTCCCTCAGTACTGACCCTCCAACAGTGGCCACTCTGTCAGCACTGTCCCTCCGACAGTGCGCCGCTCCCTCAGCACTGACCCTCCGACAGTGTGGCGCTCTCTCAGTACTGACCTTCCGACAGTGCGGCACTCCCTCAGCACTGACCCTCCAACAGTGCCCACTCCCTCAGCACTGACCCTCCGATAGTGCCCACTCTCTCAGCACTGACCCTCTGACAGTGCGGCGCTCCCTCAGCACTGACCCTCCGACAGTGTGGCACTCCGTCAGCACTGACCCTCCGACAGTGCCCACTCCATCAGCACTGACCCTCCGACAGTGCCCACTCCATCAGCACTGACCCTCCGACAGTGCGGCGCTCCCTCAGCACTGACCCTCCGACAGTGCGGCGCTCCCTCAGCACTGACCCTCCGACAGTGCGGCACTCCCTCAGCACTGACCCTCCGACAGTGCAGCGCTCCCTCAGCACTGACCCTCCGACAGTGCGGCGCTCCCTCAGCACTGACCCTCCGACAGTGCCCCCTCCCTCAGCACTGACCCTCCAACAGTGCGGCGCTCCCTCAGCACTGACCCTCCGACAGTGCCTACTCCCTCAGTACTGACCCTCTGACAGTGGCCACTCTGTCAGCACTGACCCTCCGACAGTGCAGCACTCCCTCAGCACTGTCCCTCCGACAGTGCGCCGCTCCCTCAGCACTGACCCTCCGACAGTGTGGCGCTCTCTCAGTACTGACCTTCCGACAGTGCGGCACTCCCTCAGCACTGACCCTCCGACAGTGCCCACTCCCTCAGCACTGACCCTCCGATAGTGCCCACTCTCTCAGCACTGACCCTCTGACAGTGCGGCGCTCCCTCAGCACTGACCCTCCGACAGTGCCCACTCCCTCAGCACTGACCCTCCGACAGTGCCCACTCCCTCAGCACTGACCCTCCGACAGTGCCCACTCTCTCAGCACTGACCCTCTGACAGTGCGGCGCTCCCTCAGCACTGACCCTCCGACAGTGTGGCACTCCCTCAGCACTGACCCTCCGACAGTGCCCACTCCATCAGCACTGACCCTCCGACAGTGCCCACTCCATCAGCACTGACCCTCCGACAGTGCGGCGCTCCCTCAGCACTGACCCTCCGACAGTGCGGCACTCCCTCAGCACTGACCCTCCGACAGTGTGGCGCTCCCTCAGCACTGACCATCCGACAGTGCCCACTCCCTCAGCACTGACCCTCCGACAGTGCCCACTCCCTCAGCACTGACCCTCCGACAGTGCAGCGCTCCCTCAGCACTGACCCTCCGACAGTGCGGCGCTCCCTCAGCACTGACCCTCCGACAGTGCCCCCTCCCTCAGCACTGACCCTCCGACAGTGCGGCGCTCCCTCAGCACTGACCCTCCGACAGTGCCTACTCCCTCAGTACTGACCCTCTGACAGTGGCCACTCTGTCAGCACTGACCCTCCGACAGTGCAGCACTCCCTCAGCACTGTCCCTCCGACAGTGCGCCGCTCCCTCAGCACTGACCCTCCGACAGTGTGGCGCTCTCTCAGTACTGACCTTCCGACAGTGCGGCACTCCCTCAGCACTGACCCTCCGACAGTGCCCACTCCCTCAGCACTGACCCTCCGATAGTGCCCACTCTCTCAGCACTGACCCTCTGACAGTGCGGCGCTCCCTCAGCACTGACCCTCCGACAGTGCCCACTCCCTCAGCACTGACCGTCCGACAGTGCCTGCTCCCTCAGCACTGACCCTCCAACAGTGCCCACTCCCTCAGCACTGACCCTCCGATAGTGCCCACTCTCTCAGCACTGACCCTCTGACAGTGCGGCGCTCCCTCAGCACTGACCCTCCGACAGTGCCCACTCCCTCAGCACTGACCCTCCGACAGTGCCCACTCCCTCAGCACTGACCCTCCGACAGTGCCCACTCTCTCAGCACTGACCCTCTGACAGTGCGGCGCTCCCTCAGCACTGACCCTCCGACAGTGTGGCACTCCCTCAGCACTGACCCTCCGACAGTGCCCACTCCATCAGCACTGACCCTCCGACAGTGCCCACTCCATCAGCACTGACCCTCCGACAGTGCGGCGCTCCCTCAGCACTGACCCTCCGACAGGGCCCACTCCCTCAGCACTGACCCTCCGACAGGGCCCACTCCCTCAGCACTGACCCTCCGTCAGTGCGACACTCCCTCAGCACTGACCCTCCGACAGTGCGACACTCCCTCAGCACTGACCCTCCGACAGTGTGGCACTCCCTCAGCACTGACCCTCCGACAGTGCGACACTCCCTCAGCACTGACCCTCCGACAGTGCGGCGCTCCCTCAGCACTGACCCTCCGACAGTGCGGCACTCCCTCAGCACTGACCCTCCGACAGTGCCTACTCCCTCAGTACTGACCCTCTGACAGTGGCCACTCTGTCAGCTCTGACCCTCTGACAGTGCCCACTCCCTCAGTACTGACCCTCCAACAGTGGCCACTCTGTCAGCACTGACCCTCCGACAGTGCAGCACTCCCTCAGCACTGTCCCTCCGACAGTGCGCCGCTCCCTCAGCACTGACCCTCCGACAGTGTGGCGCTCTCTCAGTACTGACCTTCCGACAGTGCGGCACTCCCTCAGCACTGACCCTCCAACAGTGCCCACTCCCTCAGCACTGACCCTCCGATAGTGCCCACTCTCTCAGCACTGACCCTCTGACAGTGCGGTGCTCCCTCAGCACTGACCCTCCGACAGTGCCCACTCCCTCAGCACTGACCCTCCGACAGTGCCCACTCTCTCAGCACTGACCCTCTGACAGTGCGGCGCTCCCTCAGCACTGACCCTCCCACAGTGTGGCACTCCCTCAGCACTGACCCTCCGACAGTGCCCACTCCATCAGCACTGACCCTCCGACAGTGCCCACTCCATCAGCACTGACCCTCCGACAGTGCGGCGCTCCCTCAGCACTGACCCTCCGACAGTGCGGCGCTCCCTCAGCACTGACCCTCCGACAGTGCGGCGCTCCCTCAGCACTGACCCTCCGACAGTGTGGCGCTCCCTCAGCACTGACCATCCGACAGTGCCCACTCCCTCAGCACTGACCCTCCGACAGTGCCCACTCCCTCAGCACTGACCCTCCGACAGTGCAGCGCTCCCTCAGCACTGACCCTCCGACAGTGCGGCGCTCCCTCAGCACTGACCCTCCGACAGTGCCCCCTCCCTCAGCACTGACCCTCCGACAGTGCGGCACTCCCTCAGCACTGACCCTCCGACAGTGCCCACTCCCTCAGCACTGACCCTCCGACAGTGCCCACTCCCTCAGCACTGACCCTCCGACAGTGCCCCCTCCCTCAGCACTGACCCTCCGACAGTGCCCACTCCCTCAGCACTGACCCTCCGACAGTGCCCACTCCCTCAGCACTGACCGTCTGATTATGCGGAGCTCTCTCAGCGCTGACCCTCTTCATGAATGTTGACTGGAATCTGCAGGGACAGAGTGGGTTTTGAATTCTTGCTCCTTGAATCTGAGGTGAGCCTGTGTCCCAATCCACTGCTTCCCACCCTATGCCCCCCTCCTCTCTCAGATCCTGTCCAACTTTCTGTTTGTTTCCATTTGAAGTTGGAGCCTTGGTGGCCACTCAGCCCCTTTATTTCAGCCTGATGTCTCTAACTAGGGAGTTTTGTATGATCTCTGCCAGTATCATGTTCCCTGTCCCACATTTAGTCCATGTTGCTTTCTAGTTTTGCAACAGAATCCACTTACTGACCAGGACAGTGAATTCCGAAGAAAGCAACCCCCCCTTCTCTTGCCTGAATGCTTATCTCCAGACCTCTGTCTTTCTCAATATCCCTCTGATATGCTCCTCTCTACCTTCAAGAAAACTTCTTAAATTCCATCCTTTCACTCAGACACTTAATCCAATTTAGAGACTAAAGAACTGGAGATTCTGGAACTCGAGGGAGACAAACAGGAGGCTGGAAGAATACAGCAGGTTAGGCAATATCTGGAGGAAAGGATCAGTCAATGTTTCAGAGATAGTAACAGATGCTGGAGAATCCGAGGTAACAAGATGTGGAGCTGGATGAACACAGAGGGCCAAGCAGCATCAGTGGAGCAAGATGGCTGACGTTTCAGGCCTAGACCCTTCTTCAGAAAAACTTCTTCAGAAACGTCAGCCTTCCTGCTCCTCTGATGCTGCTTGGCCTGCTGTGTTCATCCAGCTCTACACCTTGTATCTTAGTCAATGTTTCAGGACTGGGTGTAGGGGTAGGGGGAGCTGCAGATAAAGAGATCGGGGGTGGAGTGGAATGGTGGTGATAGGTGCACACTAATGGTGGGTACGACCTGGTTGGTCAATGGGAGGGATGAATCCGGATGGAAGGGACGGTCAGAAGGTAGAATGGAAGGGAGGAGGTCGGGCTTGAAGGGGAGGCAGGAATGTGTGGGAAGGTTATTTGAAGTTGTGTTCTCCAATGTTGAGTCCTTCAGGCTATGGGGTCCCCAGGTGGAAAATAAGCTGTTGCTCCTCAAATTTGCGTTCCGAGTCACTGAGACACTGGAGGATGCCGAGGGCGGACTTGTCAGAGCAGGAGTGAGACCTAATCACATAATCCAATTTTTCCACTCTGCCTCTCTGCCTCAGTCCATGACGTTGTACTCACATCAGTCCAAGAGGCTGGGTTCATGCGATCAGACATCACGGAGACGCAGATCAAAATTCGGTAAAAGCTGCGATCGCTTAATGTGACCACAAACCATTGGGCTGTGCTAAGAAGGAAACTTGGCCAGACTCAGTCTATAAATACCTTTTTAAAAATTCCTTTACAGGACGAGGGCATTGCTGGCGAGGTCAGCATTTGTTGCCTATCCCTAATTGCCCAGAGGGCAGTTAAGAGTCAACCACATTGCTGTAGGTCTGGAGTCACATGTAGGCCAGACCAGGTAAGGATGGCAGTTTCCTTCCCTAAAGGACATTAGTGAACCAGATGGGTTTTTCCAACAATTGGCAATGGTTTCATGGTCATCATTAGATTTTTAATTCCAGATGTTTAATGAATTCAAATTCCACCATCTGCCGTGGCAGGTACCCAGAACATCAACCCTGGTCTCTAGATTAACAGTCCAGTGATAATACCACTAGGCGATCGCCTCCGTTCTCTGGTTCCAGCTCAGAGGGAGAAGCCAGTAGTTAGAGGGAACAGAAGGTACTGATTGTGGTAGAGCTCCTTATTGATATAGACAAGATCCTGTTAGTGTCATTCTCAACAATGTGACTGTCTCCTAGCTGCCCTCCTTTAAGAGATGTGACAAGATTTGCACTGTGCTTGGAGAGGAGACCTCAGCACCTTCTGTAAGACCTTCCACAAAGTGTAGGAGCAGGAGTAGGCCATTGAGCCAAGGATGTCCACACCACTATTCAATGAGGTCACGGCTGATCTGATAATCCTCAAATCCACTTTCCTGCCTTTTCCCCATGACCCTCGATTCCCTCCTGATTGGAAACCTGTTTATCTCGCCTTGAGTATCCCCAATGACCCAGCCTCGGCATCCGTCTGCGGTAAAGAATCTCACAGATCCACGCCCCTCTGGGAGAAGTAATTTCTCCTCACCTCTGTCTTAAATAAGCGACCCCTTACTCTGAGATGATACCCTTGGGTGTTAGACTCTCCCACAACAGAAAACAACCTCTCCATATTGTAGGTGTTGGTGTGTTGGTCGAGCTGGGAAGTTTGATAGCAGACATTTTGTCCCCTTACTCAGTGACATCCTCAGTGCAGTGGAGCCTCCTGAGAAACGCTGTTATCTTGTGCCGGTTTAAATTTAAACAGTCTGGCTATCCTGTTCACTCAAACCCTCTCCACATCTCCCCTGTGAAGTCCCCTAAGAATCTTACGTTTCAAAAAGGTCACCTCTCATTCTTGTAAACTCCAATGACTACAGGCTGAACTCAACCGTTCTCGTGAGACAGCACCTCCATACCTAGGATCAGCCCAGTGAACCTTCCCTGGACTGCGTCCTGACGCCTGTTTGTCTCTTTCCTGGAAAGGGGGACCAGAACTGTTCACAGTATTCCAGCTGTGCTATGGTCCACCACAAGGGGCAATTAGTAATTAGATAATGAAAGCCCATGCTGACTCAATGTGATTGACGTTAAAAGGAACATGTTGCTCTCTTGAAAAGCATTTCCCGATGTGAAGTGTCTTTGGCTGTTTCCTGAAGCCGTGCAAAGGTGGATTGTCGGCACTTTAAGCAGATAAAGTGCCCACGGAACGATGTGAAATTGTTAACTAAAAGTTGGCCAAGGTAACTGGCGATCAGGTGATTTCTGGCGGAGGAGACGATTAGGGGTTCTGGGTGTGCAGGTGGAATAACTCTGCAAGGTGTGAGAGGGAACTGGAGTTTCCCTGGGGATCTTTTTCTTACAGTTCAACCTAAAATTAGATGCCATTTCCCACCACCCCCTCTGCTGCAGTTTATTTCCAGTGAGTCATGGGGGTGGGGGTGTTGGAGGGAGAGAAGGGCAATGGTTGAGGCTGGGGCAGCGGGGGGGAGGGGGGAATGTTTTGTATGTTTTGTACCCTTCCTTTCACAATCTTTCTTCCCACTTCCTGCTCTCACTTAATCTCGATTCACATCTGATCAATCATCAGTACCACCTCCACTAGTCACAGCTTTGTCTGTGAACTCTCAGAAACTGGCTTATACGTCGGTGACACTCCTGAGTAAAAAAAACAATTAGAGCCCTTTCTCTAAATCCCAACTGTTTCGATTTCAAGCCATTCAGCAAAGTACAAACACCGCTGCCCAGCTTGTATTTCTAAAAGAATTCACTCACAGGTCATGGGCATCACTGCCTGGTCCAGCATTTATTGCCCGTCCCTAGTTACCCCTTGAGAAGGTGGGGGTGAGCTGCCTTCTGGAACCGCTGCTGTCCATGTGCGGTAGGTTGACCCACAATGCCATTAGGGAGGGAATTCTGGGATTTTGACCCAGAGACAGTGAAGGGACAGTGATATATTTCCAAGTCAGGATGGGCAGTGGCTCGAAGGGGAACTTGCAGGGGGTGGTGTTCCCATGTATCTGCGGCCCTTGTCCTTCTAGGTGGAAATGGTTGTGGGTTTGGAAGATGCTGCCAATGGAGCCTTATGGAGTTGGTGCTCTGCATCTTGTAGACATTACACACTGCTGCTGCTGAGCATCGGTGGGGGAGGGAGTGGATGCTCGTGGATGTGGTGCCAATCAAGCCGCTGCTTTGTCCTGGATGGTGTCGAGGGTCATGAGTGTTGTTGGGGCTGCACCCATCCAATGGATGAGGTTTTCATGGAGGAGCACTTTGGGACCAGTGACCACAATTCTACTTGTTTTAAAATAGTGATGGAAAAGAATTAGCCTGGTCCACAAGTTAAAGTTCTAAATTGGGGCAGGGCTAATTATGATGGTATTGGACAGGAACTTTCAAACGTTGATTGTGGGGGAGGAAGGCTGTTTGCAGGTAAAGGGACAGTTGGGAAGTGGGAGGCTTTCGAAAGTGAGATAATGAGAGCCAGGGGCCAGCATGTTCCCGTTAATATGAAGAGTAAAGCTGGCTGGAGTAGGGAACACTGGATGACTAGAGATATTTCTGCTCTGGTCAAGGAAAAGAAGGAGGCATATGTCAGGTATGGACAGCTGGGACCAGGTGAAGCCTTTGAGGAATTTAGCGGGAGTAGGAGTGTACTTAAGATGGAGCAACTAAGGGACATAAGATAGCTTTGGCAAATAAGGTGAAGGAGAATTCAAAGAGATTTTACAAGAATGTTAAGGGTAGAAGAGTAATTAGGAAGATCAAAGAGATCATCTGAGTGAAGACCAACAGGAGATAGGTGAGATCCTAAACAAATACTTTGTTTCAGTATTTACTGTGCAGGAAGACATGGAAGCTAAGGAACTCCAGGAAATAAATAGTGAGGTCTTGAAAAGGTTCTGCCTTACAGAAGAGAAGGTGCTGGAGGTGTTAAAAATGCATAAAGGTTGTTAAATCCCCAAGACCTGATCAAACGTATCCTAGGGTCACCAGACCCGAAACAATAACTCTGTTTTCTCCTCCACAGACGCTGCCGGACCTTATGAGCTTTTCCAGCAACTTGGTTTTTGTTCCAGATTTACAGCATCTGCAGTTCTTTCGGTTTTTATCCTAAAACATTGCGGGAAGCTAGGGAAGAGATTGTGGGGTCCCTAGCAGAGATATTTGTATCATCAATAACCACTGGTGAGGTACTGGAAGACAGGCAGGTGGACAATGTTGTGCCATCGTTTAAGAAAGGCTGTAAGGAAAAGCCAGGGAACTATAGGCCGGTGAGCCTGACGTCAGTGCTGGGAAAAGTGTGGGAGGGGATTCTGAGGGACACGATCTACAGGCATTTGGAAACGCAAGGACTGATTAGGGATAGTCAGCACGGCTTTGTGCGTGGGCAATTGTATCTCTCAAACTTGGTTGTGTTTTTTGAAGAAATGACCAAGAAGGCAGATAAAGACCAATCATTAGATGTTGTCCACATGAACTTTAGCAAGGCCTTTGACAAGGTGCTGCATGGTCGACTGGTTAGTAGGACATAGCACATGGGATCTGGGATGGCTAGCCAGCTGGATACAGAATTGGCCTGATGGTAGGTGACAGAGGGTGATGGTAGTGGGTTGTCATTCAGACTGGAGGCACATGGCCACAAGGATCAGCGCTGGGTCTGCTGTTGTTCCTCATTTACATAAATGATTTGGATGAGATTATAGGGGGTGTGGTTAGTAAGTTTGCAGATGACACCATTGATGGTATAGTGCACACTGAAGAAGCTTATCTAACATTACAACAAGATATTGAACAACTGGGCCAGTGTGGGCCAAGGATTAGCAGAGTTTAATTTAGATAAATGTGAGGTGTTGCATTTTGGTAAGACAAACCAGGGCAGGATTTATCCAGTTAATGGTTGGCCCTATGGAGCTTTGAGACCTAGGGGTGCAGATATATCGTTCGTTGAAAGTGGCATCACAGGTAGGCAGGGTGGTGAAGTAGGCATTTTGCATGCTTGCCATCATCAATCAGAGCTTTGAGTACAGGAGTAGTAGGAACTGCAGATGCTGGAGAAGCTGAGGTAACAAGGTGTAGAGCTGGATGAACACAGCAGGCCAAGCAGCATCAGAGGAGCAGGAAGGCTGACGTTTCTGAAGAAGATTTTCTGGAGAAGAGTCTAGGCCCGAAACGTCAACTTTCCTGCTCCTCTGATGCTGCTTGGCCTGCTGTGTTCATCCAGCTCTACACCTTGTTATCATTGAGTACAGGAGTTGGTTTGTCATGTTACAGCTGTACAAAACATTGGTCAGACCACATTTGGAGTACTGTGTACAGTCTGGTCACACTTCTATCAGAAGGATGATATTCAACTGGAAAGGGTGCAGAAAAGGTTTGCAGGGATGTTATTGGGGCTGGAGGGTTAGAGTTATGGGGAGGGGCTGGATAGGCTGGGACTTTCTTCACTGGAGCGTAGGAAGCTGAGAGGCAACTTTATAGAGGTTTATAAAACCATGAGGAGCATGGATAGGGTGAATAGCAAAGGTCTTTTCCCCAGGGTAGGGGAGTCCAAAACTAGAGGGGCATAGGTTTAAGGTGAGAGGGGAAAGATTCGAACGGGGCCTAAGGGGCAACTTTATTGCACAGAAGGTGGTGCGTGTGTAGTTTGAACTGCCAGAGGAAGTGGTAGAGGCTGGTACAGTTACAGCGCTTAACAGGCATTCGGATCAGTACATGGATAGGAAAGGTTTGGGTTAGTTTAAAAGCAGAATGGGACTAGTTCAGGTAAGGAAACCTGGTCAGCATGGACAAGTTGGGCTGTAGGGCCTGTTACTTTGCTGTGTGAGTCTATCCAGACATGAGGGGAGTATCCCATCACACCCCTAACATGTGCCTTGTCGTTGGTGATAAAACGTGAGGCTGGATGAACACAGCAGGCCAAGTAGCATCTCAGGAGCACAAAAGCTGACGTTTCGGGCCTAGACTCTTCACCAGAGAGGGGGATGGTGAGAGGGTTCTGGAATAAATAGGGAGAGAGGGGGAGGCGGACCGAAGATGGAGAGAAAAGAAGATAGGTGAAGAGGAGAGTATAGGTGGGGAGGTAGGGAGGGGATAGGTCAGTCCAGGGAAGACGGACAGGTCAAGGAGGTGGGATGAGGTTAGTAGGTAGATGGGGGTGCGGCTTGGGGTGGGAGGAAGGGATGGGTGAGAGGAAAAACAGGTTAGGGAAGCAGAGACAGTTTGGACTGGTTTTGGGATGCAGTGGGTGGAGGGGAAGAGCTGGCTGGTTGTGTGGTGCAGTGGGGGGAGGGGACGAACTGGACTGGTTTTGGGATGCGGTGGGGGAAGGGGAGATTTTGAAGCTGGTGAAGTCCACATTGATACCATTGAGCTGCAGGGTTCCCAAGCGGAATGTGAGTTGCTGTTCCTGCAACCTTCGGGTGGCATCATTGTGGCACTGCAGGAGGCCCATGATGGACATGTCATCTAGAGAATGGGAGGGGGAGTGGAAATGGTTTGCGACTGGGAGGTGCAGTTGTTTGTTGCGAACTGAGCGGAGGTGTTCTGCAAAGCGGTCTCCAAGCCTCCGCTTGGTTTCCCCAATGTAGAGGAAGCCACACCGGGTACAGTGGATGCAGTATACCACATTGGCAGATGTGCAGGTGAACCTCTGCTTAATGTGGAATGTCATCTTGGGGCCTCGGATAGGGGTGAGGGAGGAGGTGTGGGGGCAAGTGTAGCATTTCCTGCGGTTGCAGGGGAAGGTGCCGGGTGTGGTGGGGTTGGAAGGCAGTGTGGAGGGAACAAGGGAGTCACGGAGAGAGTGGTCTCTCCAGAAAGCAGACAAGGGTGGGGATGGAAAACTGTCTTGGGTGGTGGGGTTGGATTGTAAATGGCGGAAGTGTCGGAGGATAATGCGTTGTATCCGGAGGTTGGTGGGGTGCTGTGTGAGAACAAGGGGTATCCACTTTGGTGGTTGTGGCGGGGGCGGGGTGTGAGGGACGTGTTGCGGGAAATGCAGGCGACGTGGTCAAGGGCGTTCTCGACCACTGTGGGGGGAAAGTTGCGGTCCTTGAAGAACTTGGACATCTGGAATGTGCGGGAGTGGAATGCCTCATCGTGGGAGCAGATGCGGCGGAGGCGGAGGAATTGGGAATAGGGGATGGAATTTTTGCAGGAGGGTGGGTGGGAGGAGGTGTATTCTAGGTAGCTGTGGGAGTCGGTGGGCTTGAAATGGACATCAGTTACAAGCTGGTTGCCTGAGATGGAGACTGAGAGGTCCAGGAAGGTGAGGGATGTGCTGGAGATGGCCCAGGTGAACTGAAGGTTGGGGTGGAAGGTGTTGGTGAAGTGGATGAACTGTTCGAGCTCCTCTGGGGAGCAAGAGGCGGAGCCGATACAGTCATCAATGTAACGGAGGAAGAGGTGGGGTTTGGGGCCTGAGTAGGTGCAGAAGAGGGACTGTTCCACGTAACCTACAAAGAGGCAGGCATAGCTGGGCCCCATGCGGGTGCCCATGGCCACCCCCTTAATCTGTAGGAAGTGGGAGGAATCGAAAGAGAAGTTGTTGAGGGTGAGGACGAGTTCGGCTAGGTGGATGAGGGTGTCGGTGGAGGGGGACTGGTTGGACCTGTGGGACAGGAAGAAGCGGAGGGCCTTGAGGCCATCTGCATGCGGAATACAGGTGTATAGGGACTGGACGTCCATGGTGAAAATGAGGTGTTGGGGGCCAGGGAATTGGAAGTCCTGGAGGAGGTGGAGGGAGTGGGTGGTGTCACGGACGTAGGTAGGGAGTTCCTGGACCAAAGGGGAGAAAATGGAGTCCAGATAGGTGGAGATGAGTTCGGTGGGGCAGGAGCAGGCTGAGACGATGGGTCGACCAGGGCAGGCAGGTTTGTGGATTTTGGGAAGGAGATAGAAACTGGCCGTGCGGGGTTGGGGAACAATGAGGTTGAGGGTGTGGGTGAGAGGTCCCCTGAGATGATGAGGTCATGAATAGTGTTGGAGATGATGGTTTGGTGCTCGGGTATGGGGTCATGATCGAGGGGGCAGTAGGAGGAGGTGTCGGAGAGTTGGCGTTTGGCCTCGGCGATGTAGAGGTCAGTGCGCCATACTACCACTGTGCCACCCTTGTCTGCGCGTTTGATGGTGAGGTTGGGGTTGGAGCGGAGGGAGCGGAGGACTGCCGGTTCTGCAGGGGAGAGGTTGGAGTGGGTGAGAGGGGTGGAGAGGTTGAGGCGGCTAATGTCTCGACGGCAGTTGGAGATGAAGAGGTCGAGGGAAGGTAGGAGGCCTGGGGTGGTGTCCAGGAGGAGGACTTGTGTTGGAAGCGGGTGAAGGGGTCAGTGGAGGGAGGGTTGGGCTCCGGGTTGAAGAAGTAGGTGTGGAGGCGAAGGCGACGGATAAACTGCTCTATGTCCAATCATGACTGGCATTCGTTGATGTGTGGTTGTTGGTGGACAAAGGTGAGCCCCTTGCTAAGGACTGACCGTTCGTCCTCAGTCAGTGGAACCTCTGCATTGCTCTTGTTGTGGCAGGTCCCGTAGAGTTTCTGGTCAATGCTAACCCTCAGGATGTTAATCTGAATATTCACAGTGAGAATATGTTTGAAGCCCTTCCTAGCCCCAGCATTCCCCCATCCCTCGGGGGCGGTGGGGGGGTGCGCTAGGGGCTACTGACTTTCAGTTCCAGCGCTATGAACAGCCCCTTGGTGTGTCAGTTCAGACAGCTATTCAACCACAGTAAGCATCACCTATTAGTACCATCCTCTCTTAGTTGGACTGGTGAACTCACTGAAGTCCCCACTAAGTATTCCAGCAGATAATGAGGAGGAATGGGGCCCATTCCTCATGTCACACATCCATGTGGCAGGAAGTTGGCATAGGCCCCGGTGAAGGGAAGTTGTATCAAAGTGTGGTCACTGCCTCCTGCAGGCAGTTAATGGCATTGCAAAATCCAGGAAGCAGAACTGAGTGTAATAACATCCCCCAAACTTGCCCCATGTTTGTGGATCACTCTATAGTGCCCCGAAACGTCTCTGAACACCATCAGCCATCTAAGTGACCTGCCCCACTATTGTAACCCATTCAGATTGTTACCCTAGGGGCTACAGAATCTAGAGCGTGGGCACACTCATGGTCAGGACCACGGCACAGACAAATTAGTTTGCTCAAGTACAAGTTATGAATTGTTTGAATTCTCTACCCCAGAGGGTTTGGAGTTGAGTGTAGGCTGCAATATTCAGATTTTTACCCTTTCGGACCATTGAGGGTCACAGTGAATGAAGTCCAAACCCAAGACTCGCTGTAATCCTGCTGAATGGCAGAACAGGCTTGAAGGACTGAATGGCCAACTTCTGCTCCTATTTCTTGCATTGCCAGCTCAATATGGCTAAAGACAGAAAGCCACCCGGACCCCAGTGCTGTTTAAAATAGGGATATTTCTTTGTGAGCAAAGGCTGGGCTGGCGTCCGCTGTGAAATTTTCGTTGAGAGAGTCAGCTCTCTGTATAGTTACAGGAAGGGAGTCGAACCAGGGTGATGCTGACTTTGTGTTTTTTTGGAGGTTGCTGAGTTTATCTCATTCAGATCGGAACATGTTAAGCAAACAGAAAGCCACAGCCCAGCCTGCAGCCCAGGTAAAGGAAGAGGAAGGATGTTGTTATCATCTCAATCTCCAACAAGTAACACCCCTCTCATCTGATCTACACGCAGCCACATGTTAACCCTTTGTAAGCTGCAGGAAGTATCAGACCAAACCCAGCCACCTTCCTGAAAACCACCTTGTTCCCTGCTGCTTGGTAACTCTCTCTGTTCCACATCCCTCCTCACAAATCCATTCAATCCCTGATTTCAGGCTGTATCTAAACTTGAGAGTTCAATCCCTTAACCTGGATTCCCTCCAAACAGATTAAGGTCATTGTCCTCATCTCTCCCTATGTAGCTCACTGTCGCAGAGTCATACAAAACGGAAACAGACCCTTCGGTCCAACCATTCTGTACCGACCATAATCCCAAACTTAACACTTATTTTCTGATGAAGGGTCTCGGCCCAAAACGTCAGCTTTCCTGCTCCTCTGATGCTGCTTGGCCTGCTGTGTTCATCCAGCTCTACACCCTGTTATGTCTCTCAACTTAACACCTGCCTGCTCCTGGCCCATATCGCTCTAAGCCTTTCCTATTCGTGTACCTATTCAGATGTCTTTTAAACGTTGTAACTGTAGCCACATCCACCACTTCCTCAGGAAGTTCATTCCACACGCGAACCACCCTCTGTGTAAAACATTTGCCTCCCTTTTTTAAAATTTCTCTCCTCTCACCTTAAAACTGTGCCCCCCTCGTCTTGAAACTCCCCCATTGTACGGAAAAGACAATTACAGTGTTTTATAAAGCTCCTCACTTACTTAGTCATTTACAGGATGAGGGTGTCTCTGCCCAGGCAGCATTTATTGCCCATCCCTAATTGCCCAGAGGGCAGTTCACAGTCAACCACATTGCTGTGGGTCTGGAGTCACATGTAGGCCAGACCAGGTAAGGATGGCAGATTTCCTGATGGAAATCCAGATGGGTTTTCCCCCATCTATCAGAAGTGGTTTCATGGCCATAATTAGATTCTTAATTCCAGAATTCTTTAATTGAATTCAGATTCCAGTATCTGCCAGCGTGGAGGTAAAAACCCAAGTCCCCAGAACATTGCATGGAGTCATAGAAATGTACAGCACTGAAACGGACCCTTCAGTCCAACTCATGCAGACCAGATATCCTGAATTAATCTAGTCCCACTTGCCAGCAATTGGCCCATATCCCTCTAAACCCTTCCAGTTCATATACCCATCCAGATGCCTTTTAAATGCTGTAATTGTACCAGCCTCCACCACTTCCTCTGGCAGCTCATTCTACACACGCACCACCCTCTGTGTGAAAAAGGTTTTGCTCCTCAGCTCCCTTTTAAATCTTTCACCTCCCACCTTAAACCTATGCCCCTCTGGTTTTGGATTCCCATAACCTGGGGGAATAGACCTTGTCTATTCACCCTCTCCATGCTCCTCATGGTTTTATAAACCTCTATAAGGTCACCCCTCAGCCTCCAATGCTCCAGGGAAAATAGCCCCAGAATTTTTAGTCCCTCACTGTAGCTCACGCCCTCCACCCTGGCAAGGTCCTCATAGATCTTTTCTGAACGCTTTCACATTTCACAACATCCCATTTCCGGGATCAATACTCTATTAATCCTCCCATTGTGGCACTGCAAATGAGAGGGTGAGGTGGAGGGAGTGGCATGGAGGAATGGAGTGTTGAGAGAGGGAGGTAGGGGGAGGGAGATCCTGAGGTGATTGTTATCTTTCAACTGTTACAGAGTTTAAACAAATAATCCCCTGGGGTTGCAGTAGTGTGGAGGCTGAAATTTGCAAAGCGATTATTTTCCTGTAATTCAGATGAAGGAATTACAAATCGTTAATTAAACTGGATCTGCTGGTTTCTAGTTTATGCCCAGAGGGAATACAATGGGCACAGAATCACATAATATCAACTGACACCTCAAACAGAAAATACTTCCTTAAACTGCTCAAAGGTATCACTGCACTGTCCCTGGCATGACCCAGGACTGACCCAGGTTAATGCTGGGAATCTGAAACCAACTCTGAGAGTGCTGGAGAAACTCAGCAGGTCTGGGCAGCATCTCTGGAGAGGGAAACAGAGTTCATGTTTCTAGTTGGATACGTTCTGAAGAGTTCCTCCTCCATGTTCTGTTCCTCTACCTGTTAATGGACCAGGGTCTTGCTGAGGGAATTCAGTCCCAGGATTAAATTGAGACTGACTATGACAGCTTCTGATTGAGCTTCTCTCCTTCTTCAATCCTTTACATTGTTAACGACATTTTAATTCCAATATTGAAACAAGAGGCTTTCTTATTCCCTCCACCTCACTGCCCTCTCTCCCCCCTCAGTCTCTCTCCTCCTCATCTTAACAGTCCGCCCCTCCATCTCTCCCTCTCTTTTCATGTTGCTCACTTCCTCCCTCCCTCTGCCTCCACTTTCGTTCCTCTCTCTCGCAGGAATATTGTGTAAGTTCAAATCTTTAATATTACAATTTCAACAAACGCACTGGTTACACCAGGTTGAGGATTTAATTCCCATTTGAACTAAAGGGATACAGGGTCGTCACTGCACAGAAGGAACCTATTCAGCCCATCAAGTGCATGCCAGCTCCTAGACTAACGCAGTCAGCCCTGTTCCTACAGTCCCTGAGATTTTCCATCCCTCAGATACCAATTTCCAGTCATTTCTCACTGAGTTGTAATAACTCAAAGTGGCGAGGCGAAGGCCCAGTAGAACAATTGCTGACCTGTTAACCCACAGACCCAGGCAATGCTCTGGGGACCTGGGTTCAAATCCCACCATTGGCAGCTGGTGCAATTTGAAATCAATAAAAATCTGGAATGAAACGCCTAATTGTGTTGATGGTCAAGGAAAATTATCTGGGTCGCTAATGCCCTTTAGGGAAGGAAACTGCCATCCTTACCTGGTCTGGCCCACACGTGACTCCAGACCCACAGGAATGAGGTTGCCTCGTAACTGCCCTCTGGGCAATTAGGGATGGGCAATAAATGCTGCCTGGGCAGCGACGCCCTCATCCCGTGAATGGATTAAAAACAAACTTGGAAACTGAATGGTGAATGTTTTGAAAGTGTCTCATTAATGTTTGATTTATTCAGATTATCGCAGTTGTTATGGATGAATTCACAGACCGGAATATATTTGAGGATCTGATTGAGGCCTTTTACCGGCGAAGACTCCCTGTTTATATCATCCTGGACCAAGGCAACGTGAAGTATTTTCTGGAAATGTGCAAGAAAATAGAACTGAACAATGTGATGATACGTGTGAGTGTCCCACGGGAGGGTCTGACTCTGTGCAGTGTCTGCACACTCCTCTCCATCTTCTGCTGAGGTGACTGTGTCATCCCCTTCCCCTCAATCTCCCACTCCCAACTTTCCCCCATTCTCCTGCACTCCTCTCCCTCCTCCCCATTCTTCCCTCTCCTTCCTCTTCACTTCACACCCCTTCCCCTCGCTCTTCCCTCCCACTCTTCTCCCTCTCCTTTACTCCCTCTGGTCCCCATTCCTCACTCTCCCCTCTCTCCCACCCCTCCCTCTGCCTCCCCCACCACACCAAACAGCAGCCCTATCTCCTATTCCCAGATGGTAATGCTGATGGTCAGGAATCTTGGGCTAAATTCAGATAGTTTCTAATCACCCTCTTCAGAAATGTTCCTACACACCCTTTTGGAGCAGATGGGACTTGAAAGGGATGCTATCACTGAACCGCAAGAAGCCCTCTGGCTAAATCGAAGGGCTCAGACCTGATGTGGAGCAGGAGATAGTTCATAAAGAGGGTGAATTCTGTCTGGCACAAACAGAGAGCTGTCAGATTGGGGCTCAGTGCAGGGGCTAGTACTGGGACACGGTTTGGAGGTCAAGAACAAGGTACGGTGTAGGGGTCAGGATGAGACATTGACAGAGAGAGAGAGAGAGATACAGTATTAGAAAGAGAAAGAGAGGGGACAGCGGTAGAGAGAGACAGACATTGAGAGAGAGAAAGAGAGAACATACAGAGTGATAGAGAGAGACAGTAATAAAAAGAGAGATAGATAGAGAGAGAGACAGTCATACAGAGAAAGAGAGAGTGAGAGAGAGACGGTGAGAGAGAGAGGGGGAGACAATGAGACAGAGACAGAGAGAAAGAGAGAGACAGTGTGAGAGAGAGAGAGACAGGCAGAGTGAGAGAGAGACAGTGTGAGAGAGAGAGAGAGAGACAGAGTGAGAGAGACAGTGTGAGGGGGGGAGACAGTGAGAGGGAGACAGAGAGAAACAGAGAGAGAGAGACAGTGTGAGAGAGAGAGGGGGGAGACAGTGAGAGGGCGAGAGAGACAGACAGACAGAGAGAGAGAGAGAGAGATGGAGAGACGGAGGTATATATTTCTGTCCCTGTGCCTTGTGTTTCTTTGCAGTACCTACGAGTCCGTTCCATCGCTGGCACAGGCCTGTACTTGGCATCGGGATATGTCGCTGGTTCCTTAGACCAGAGATTTATGATTGTGGACGGTGACAAAGTGATTTCAGGATCATACAGGTAACTTCGGACAACACGGGTTCCTTGCTGGAGCAGGTTACAGCTGACACCAGGTCTATTTCTGTGTCCCAGTTACATTAATGGGAGGTGGTTTTCTGTTCCCAGTTTCTACCCCTCTGTTCGGTTACAGCAGTGTGTGAGACAGACCGTTCCCATCTCCCATTAACGCTTCCTGCTTGAAATTCGATGCATTGTGTCTGCATTGGCCTTCCCAACCGAGAACTCATCTCATTCGATTCCCTGCTTCCCTCACACTCTACATTCCATACCCTAAACCACTTGCTGTGTGAAACTCCTTTCTCGCACATCCCATCTGCTTCTTTTACAATCTATTCGTCTGGTTCTCTGCCCCTTACCAACCAGAATAGTATTGTCCCAGCCACCCTGTCCAGACCCCTCACCAGTTTGAGAAGTTCTCTTGTCTCCCCTCAGCCTTTTCCTGTCCAGGCCGAACATTTCCAACCTCTCCGATCTTTCTTCACAAAGTGTCTCCTCTCTAGAAACATTCTCATGAACCTCCCCCCCACCTCTCTCTCTGCCCCCCACCCCGCAATTTATACCTGCCCTATAACATTGCACCCACAATCCTTCAGCTGAGGTCTAACCAGGGTCCTCCATAAGTTCGTCGTCACCTCCTCACTCATGTACTGTGTCCCCCCACAACCCCCCCCAATAATAAAGCTGAGGAGGCCTCATTAGCTATTTCCTCAACCTGCCCTACTGCGCCTACGACTCATGCACCTTTGCTCCTGAACACTCTTTAGAACGGAGTGTGAGGCTGGATGAACACAGCAGGCCCAGCAGCATCTCAGGAGCACAAAAGCTGACGTTTCGGGCCTAGACCCTTCATTAAAGAGAGACCCTCTCCAATGAAGGGTCTAGGCCCGAAACGTCAGCTTTTGTGCTCCTAAGATGCTGCTTGGCCTGCTGTGTTCATCCAGCTCCACACTTTGTTATCTTGGATTCTCCAGCATCTGCAGTTCCCACTATCTCTTTAGAACAGCCCTTTTTATTTCATAAAAACCAAAAGAACTGCAGATGCTGGAAATCAGAAACAAAATCAGGAACAGTACCTTTTTTCTTTCGTACCATCTCTCTATATTCTTTGTCCCAATAACATTGCCTCTCTGTACTAAACCCTATCTGCCCACTCCCATCACCTTGTCAATGTCCTTTTGGAGGTCCACACTGTCCCCTTCACTATTTCCAATTCTCCGAAGGTTAATATCGCCTACAAACTTTGACATTGTTCCCCTAAATCGAGCCCATTAATATATTTCAGGATAAGTAAGGCTGCCAACACAACAAAATGTCCCCAGTCCCAGAAACATCCCTCCCCCACATTGTCTCCTGTCATTCAGCCCCATGACAAATGTCCCCTTTATTCTCTGAGCCAAAAATCTGCTCACACATCTATCATGTTTTACAAAGTGCTTTGTAGCTCCATGTGCACATCACCCTCATCAACTCTCTGTTACCTCTTAAAAAATTCCAGCAAGTTCAACTTATTTTACCTCAACATCTGTTTGCTGCTGTTCCTTAATTAACCCACTTTGTGTTTTTGTGATTTTTCTCTGGAATTATCTTTCTGAGAGCTTCCCCATCTTAGAACAGCACAGTACAGATGTTGTGCCAAACTTTCACCCTAACCCTAAGGTCTATCTGACCTCCACCCCTACCTTATACTACCATCCATATGTCTATCTAATAGCCACTTAAATGCCCCAAATGAGGCCGACTCCACTACCCTCTCCGGCAACGCATTCCACACCCCGACCACTCTCTCAGTAAAGAACCTACCTCTGACGTCTCCCCTATATCTACCTCCACTCACTTTAAAACTATGCCCCCTCGTAATAGCTACCTCCACCCCAGGGAAAAATCTCTGGCTGTCCACTCTATCTATACCTCTGATTATTTTGTACACCTCTATTAAGTCACCTCTCATCCTTCGTTGTTCTAAAGAGAAAAGCCCCAGCTCCCTCAACTTTTCCTCGTAAGACCTTCCCTCCATTCCAGACAACATCCTGGTAAACCTCCTCTGCACCTTTTCCAACACTTCCACATCCTTCCTGTAATGAGGTGACCAGAACTGGACAGAATACTCCAGATGTGGCCGAACCAGGGTTTTGTACAGCTTACACTGTAGTGAAAGCATTTGTATCAGCTGATCTTGTCCTCACATCCTCCCTTGAACAAGGGGCAATTGCTCAGTCCCCTATATCCTGTTGAACAATTCTGGTCAGTCGCACGGTTCCATCGTTCCACTCTCACTTCCCTCAGTGTTTTGCAAGTAGGTGTGTGTGTGTGTGTGTGTGTGTGTGTGTGTCAGTGGGGGGGGAGGGGGGGGCAGTGGCGAAGGCAGGGAGAGAGAGAGAGAAAGTGTGTTTCTGTGTGGGTGTGCATCTGCCTGCCTGTCTACATATGTATGTGTGTCTACCTGTTTCTGCCTGTGTATGTGTGTGTGTCTTCTTGTCTGTATATGTGTATCTGTTTGGATCTGTGTCTGTCTGCCTGTCTCTGTATGTGTGTGTGTCTGACACCGTGTCCCAGCTTGTCTCTGTGTGCCTGTCAGTCTGTGTATCTGTCTCTGTGTGTGGGTGTCTGTCTCCCAGTGTGTGTGTGTCTCTATGTCTGTCTGTCTGAGCGCACTCGGACGGCAATGCCCGACTGGCCTGTGGCCGGCTGGGTGTGAACACGGATCGAGTAGTGGGGAGACTCCCTGGATACAGACACTCCCTCTACTCCGTCTCTCCCCTCAGACTCTCCATAAGCAGACTCTTTTCAAACCTCGTGTAAAACGGTAAAAGGGACTGAAGCTGGGTTTGTGATTTGTCACCAGTTTCACATGGAGCTGTTCTCGGCTACACCGCAGCACCGTGGCTGTCTACACTGGCCAGATCCTGGAAAACTTTGATGTTGAGTTCAGGCAGCTCTACGCCAACTCCGACCCAGTGGATCTGCATGAGCTCCTCGACATCAAGATCGGATTTACAGGCCTGACTCCTGGCCTCCGTGCCAGCCCAGTCCCCCGCTGCTCTGATGACCTCAACAGGAAGCTCAATAATCCCAAATACCTCCTGGTGACAGAGGGACTGCGTCGGGTCTCCTCAGAAAACCAAGTGCTTCCTGCATGCGAGTTGAAGGTGAGGGAGAGCAGCGTGAAGTTCCGAGAGAGGAGGGGAACCATGAAGGACAGTAAGAAGGAGGATCACAGTAAATCGATTCAGGTCGTTGAGGATTGGCTGCTGAAGAATGACGTCCGGGGCCTGGACAAACCTGAGCCTGTTGAAGACCTGGTGCCAGCCAGCAAGATGCCCGATGCCAACCACCAAGCCATCTCCCGGTTCGGCATCACAAACTGGTTCCGAACCAGCTCCAGGAAGTTCAAACGAGTGGACAGTGACTCCCCACCAGTCTCCGAGCCCAAAGCCTCCAAGGGAAACTGGAGGTCCAAGCTGAAGAAAGACTCAGCCAAAAGTGGGAAGATGACCATGGAGACTGAAAGCCTAACAGACATGGGTACAGGTACCCTCTACCCACTTCTCTGGGTTTTTAAAATCCATTTTTCTATTTATTCACTTACTTCCCATCCCGATTTGCCCAAAGGACTGTTAAGAGTCAACCTCATAACCCCATACAGCACAGAAACAGGCCTTTCGGCCCAACTCGTCCATGTCAACCTGGTTCCCTGAACTAAACAAATCCCATTTACCCATATCCCTTTAAAACTGAAGAAGGGTCTCGGCCCGAAGCATCAGCCTTCCTGCTCCTCTGATGCTGCTTGGCCAGCTGTGTTCATCCAGCTCTACACCTTATCTTCTTCAGTTTGGTCTGTTTTCCATGAGGGTTAATGCCTTGGTTTTAAGATCCCTACCTGTAGGTCATCCCTTCCCCCCGAGCCAATAATTAAGCCCAAATCCTGTGCATGTTGAGATTAGAAGCAGACAGATCGCTGGAGACACTCAGAAAGGGGCAGTGTCTGCGGAAAGAGAAACAGAATTAATGCTTGTTATCCAGAATGACTCTGCATTAGAATTGTTGTTGGAGGAGGAGCAAGGGGAACAGATGGTGAGGGTGGCCACAGCAAAAGACAAAGGGAGCGCTGACGACTGTAGAGGAGTGATTGAGATGCAGAATAGATGTTAATGCTATGTGTCCACAGCAGAAAATAGGTCTCCCAGAAACAAACTTATGCAAATAAACTATTAGATGGGAAGAGATAACACAGTGTGGAGTGGAGGAGCACAGTGTGGAGCTGGAGGAGCACAGTGGACCAGGCAGCATCACAGGAGTAGGAAAGTTGATGTTTTAGGCTGGGGCGCTTCTTCAGAAAAAACTTTCCTGCTCCTCTGGTCCACTGCCTGGTCCACTGTGCTCCTCCAGCTCCACACTATGCTCCTCCAGCTCCACACTGTGATCCTCCAGCTCCACACTGTGTTATCTCTTCCCATCTAATGTTTTGTTGACTACAACATCAGCAATTCTTACTAACTCATTCGATGGGAAGGGGTTGTTCAGACTCTGAAGTTGTTGAACTCAATGGGCATCTCAGGAGCACAAAAGCAGACGTTTTGGGCCTAGACCCAAAACGTCAGCTTTTGTGCTCCTGAGATGCTGCTTGGCCTGCTGTGTTCATCCAGCTTCACACTTTGTTATCTTGGATTCTCCAGCATCTGCGGTTCCCATTATCTTTATTGAACTCAATGTTGAGTCACAGAGTCATACAGCACTGAAATAGACCCTTCGGCTAACCAGTCCATACTGACTATAATCCCCAAAGAATCCTGAAGGTTGTAAAGTGCTGAAGTGGGGGATGAGGAGATCATCTTCAGGCTAGAACTGGGCTTCATAGGAATGGGTCCAGGACAGAAAAGGTTAGCTTGAGAGCAAACTCTCCCAATCTTTGTCACCTCCATCAACCTGATCCCAGATCCCTGGCTTTTCCCCCATTGTCATTGCTCCACCACGGGTGGCCTGGAGCCCGAAGTTTTGGAATTCTGTTTCCAGGTGGGATTTTGAACTCCTGTCCATTAGAGCCCTGTCTTCCCAGCCACTCACAACCAGGCCGATCTCTCTCACCCCACCATCCATTATTCCCACTGCTGTCCCCCAACCAACACACCCTACTAACTCTCTGCCTTTGTGTTTTCACAGGGAAGGACAGCCCCTCCACGTCAGAGAAAGGTCCCAGCAGCAACACCAGAAAGAGCAAGGAGCAGTGTGTGCTGTCATGAGGACTTGGGTCGAAGGGTTGGGGGAGCGTGGGAAGGGGTGTGGGGAGGGCATGAGGGATTTGGGGTGTCGGCTGGGTGAGTTAATTCCAGATTGATGTTTGTACCCAGCCTGTTAGTAGTTTGTCCCTGTCCTCGTGATATCAAGAGTGAGCCCTAGAGGGGTGAGGGTACAGAGGGGGCGGGGGGAGAGTATTCAGCATCTTGCTGCCGCCTGCTGGGAGACCCCTGCAGTGACGGGGCCAATTACCCCTGTCTTTTCCCATGTGCTTCTTCGTGAGGAACCCCATGGTCTCTGAGCCTCACAGAATACAAAGATCCCAGGAGTGGCCAATGTTGACTCTGGGTTGCACTGTCCTGGTTTCGAGGGGTGGGGGTGGGGGAGGGTGGTATTAAGTTGCTGCTTTCTACCAACCCAGCCACTTAATCACTACCCAGACACACCAGGTCAAGGTGACAGTGAGACACCAGCTGGCAGGGAGGATAAACCTGCGGATGAAGTTGTTCAGGTCAAATAGCCCGGTACAGCCAGGGTCAGCGTAAACCCCGATTCTGTCTGCAGTCACGCACAATGTTCGAACACTACAGCACCCACAGGACCCCGCTCCCAGACAGAGCGAGCACCCACGGGACCCCGTTCCCAGGCAGAGCGAGCACCCACAGGACCCCGCTCCCAGGCAGAGCGAGCACCCACAGGACCCCGCTCCCAGACAGAGCGAGCACCCACAGGACCCCGCTCCCAGACAGAGCGAGCACCCACAGGACCCCGTTCCCAGGCAGAGTGAGCACCCACGGGACCCTGTTCCCAGGCAGAGCGAGCACCCACAGGACCCCGCTCCCAGACAGAGCGAGCACCGACAGGACCCCGCTCCCAGACAGAGCGAGCACCCACAGGACCCCGCTCCCAGACAGAGCGAGCACCCACAGGACCCCGTTCCCAGGCAGAGCGAGCACCCACAGGACCCCGCTCCCAGACAGAGCAAGCACCCACAGGACCCCGCTCCCAGACAGAGCGAGCACCCACAGGACCCCGCTCCCAGACAGAGCGAACACCCACAGGACCCCGCTCCCAGAGCGAGCACCCACAGGACCCCGCTCCCAGACAGAGGGAGCACCCACAGGACCCCGCTCCCAGACAGAGCGAACACCCACAGGACCCCGCTCCCTGACAGAGCAAGCACTCACAGGACTCCGCTCCCGGACAGAGCGAGCACCCACAGGACCCCGCTGCCGGACAGAGCGAGCACCCACAGGATACCGCACCCGGACAGAGGGAGCTCCCACAGGACCGCGCTCCCAGACGGCGCGATAACCCACAGGGCCCCACTCCCAGACACAGCGAGCATCCACAGGGCCCCGCTCGCAGACAGCGTGAGCACCCACAGGGCCCCGCTCCCAGAGCGAGCACCCACAGGACCCGGCTCCCAGACAGAGCGAGCACCCACATGACCCCGTTCCCAGACACAGCGAGCACCCACAGGGCCCCGCTCCCAGACACAGCGAGCACCCACAGGGCCCCGCTCCCAGACACAGCGAGCACCCACAGGGCCACGCTCACAGACAGAGCGAGCACCCACACGGCCCCACTACCAGACACAGCGAGCACCCACAGGACCCAGCTCCCAGACAGAGCGAGCACCCACAGGTCCCCGCCTCCAGACAGAGCGAGCAGCCACATGACCCGGCTCCCAGACAGAGCGAGCGCCCACATGACCCCGTTCCCAGAAAGAGCGAGCACCCACAGGACCCCGTTCCCGGACAGAGCGAGCACCCACAGGACCCCGCTCCCAGACAGAGCAAGCACCCACAGGACCCTGCTCTCAGGCAGAGCGAGCACCCACAGGACCCCGCTCCCAGACGGCGTGATAACCCACAGGACCCTGCTCCCAGGCAGAGCGAGCACCCACAGGGCCCCACTCCCAGCCAGAGTGAGCACCCACAGGGCCCCGCTACCAGACAGAGCGAGCACCCACAGGGCCCCACTCCCAGCCAGAGCGAGCACCCACAGGACCCCACTCACAGACAGAGCATGGACCCACAGGACCCCGCTCCCAGAGCGAGCACCCACAGGACCCGGCTCCCAGACAGAGCGTGCACCCACAGGGCCCGGCTCCCAGACAGAGCGTGCACCCACAGGACCCGGCTCCCAGACAGAGCGTGCACCCACAGGACCCGGCTCCCAGACAGAGCGTGCACCCACAGGGCCCGGCTCCCAGACACAGCGAGCACCCACAGGTCCCTGCTTCCAGACGGCGTGCACCCACAGGACCCGGCTCCCAGACAGAGCGTGCACCCACAGGACCCGGCTCCCAGACAGAGCGTGCACCCACAGGACCCGGCTCCCAGACAGAGCGTGCACCCACAGGGCCCGGCTCCCAGACACAGCGAGCACCCACAGGACCCGGCTCCCAGACAGAGCGTGCACCCACAGGACCCGGCTCCCAGACAGAGCGTGCACCCACAGGACCCGGCTCCCAGACAGAGCGTGCACCCACAGGGCCCGGCTCCCAGACACAGCGAGCACCCACAGGTCCCTGCTTCCAGACGGCGTGCACCAGTATTTCTGAGAAAAGTCACTGCAAGTATTTTAAAACAGACCTGATGTCAGGGCTGTACGATCATAAATTCTCCCAATTTGGGGAATCATTACTCAATAAAGCTGAATCTTTCCTGCTTTTCAACTGAAATCGAGGTCATCTTCATCACTTCGAGCCAGTCACAAAAAGAAAGTAGCTCAAACAAACTTACCCACCACTGAGAAAGCTGGAGGAACGTTTACAAAATGCGGTGAACTGCACCTACGCTAATTTAGATTCTATTTTATTATATCTTACAATAAAATATGAAGATCATGCTTCTACATATTGTACAAAGATAATGTTTTGAAAGAGAAATGTTAAATAAAAATATTTTATACATTTTCAGATTTCTATTTTGTAACATCACTCTTTAGAAAGATTTCCCTCAAACTTTGTCTCTGTTATGTGTGATACCAATTAAAATCAGTGAAGGAATTACTCTGGGAATTAGAAATAATGACGGCAATTTTAAGCTTCAACTTTTGACCTCGAGAAGAGAAAAAGAGAAAGGTTCAGGATGACATAGTGGGGCTGACAGCTTCTTGAGAGCTGCAGGAAACTGAAGAAAAATGCTTGGCCTTTTCACTAGAACATTACATGGAGTGACCTGATTGAGAGAAGATAGTGTGGGGCTGGATGAACACAGCAGGCCAGGCAGCATCAGAGGAGCAGGGAAGCTGACGTTTCAGAAAGGGTGGGGGAGGGGAGAGGTGGGAAGGGAGCTGGGAGATAAATAGAGAGGAGGGGTGGGGCTGGGGGAAGTAGTTGGGATGGTGATAGGTGAGTGCAGGTTGGGGGTGGTTAGGTGGGACAGGAGATGGACAGGTTGTGTCAGGTCAAGGAGGGGGGAGGATGAGAGGGAGAGTTGGACACGGGATAAGGCCAGGGGTGGGTGGGAAGATTTTGAAACTGGTAAAATCCACATTGAGACCATTGGTACGTAGGCTCCCAAGGCAGAAGATGAGGTGCTGCTCCTCCAGTTTCCGGGTGGTGTTGTGTGACACTGGAGGAGGCAGGATGGACGTGTCGTCCGGTGGTGGGGGGATAGTTAAAATGGTTTGCAGCCGGAAGGTGTTGTCACTTTTTGCAAATAGAGTGTAGATGCTCTACAAAGGAGTTATTATTATCATCACAGTTATTATTATAATAAGTGGTTATTATCACATTGCTGCTGGTGGGAATTTACTGTTTACAATTTTCTTGTTTCCTTGTATTCTTCACTGATGGGATGTCGCTGGCTGGGCCCAGCATTTATTGCCCGTCCCTAGTTGTTCCTTGAGAAGGTGGGGGTGAGTTGCCTTCTTGGATCGCTGCAGTCCCTGTGCTGTAGGTTGACCCACGATGCCCTTAGGGAGGGAATTCCAGGATTGTGACCCAGCACCAGTGAAGGACGGCGATACATTTCCAAATCATGAAGGTGAGTGGATTGAAGAGGAACTTGCAGGAGGTGGTGTTCACATGTATCTTGCTGCCCTTGTCCTTCTAGATGAAAGTGGTCGTGGGTTTGGAAGGTGCTGTTTGTGCTCACTGGATTTTTGCAGGGCATAACCTATTTTGAGATGACGTGCTCTTCCTCAGTCTCTTTTACTGCAACTCTTTGCATCTCGCGCTCAGTCCCTCTCCATCATAGGTTCAGTTTCCCCGCTCGATGACTCTATGACATAACCAGTCCATGCTAACCATGTTCCTAAGTGAATTCCGCCTGCCTGTGCTTGGCCCATATCCCTCTAAAACTTTCCTATTCATGAACTTATTCAAATGCCTTCTAAATGTTGTAACTGTACCTGTGCCCACCACCACTGTACCTGTCCTTTGGCAGCTCATTCCAGGCACAACACCCTCTGCGTAAAACAATTGCCCCTTAAGTCCCTTCTAAATCTTTCCCTTCTCGCCGATGAACCTAGTTTCGGATTACCCTCCATTCGGGGGCGAAAAGGTCTGTTATTCACCTTACCAAGCCCCTCATTACTTTAATAAACCTCTGAGCTCACTCGTCTCCCTGTTTCTATCCTTGTCCTCTCTGGCAGTGGTTCACATTCTCTCAGATAATGAAATGTGAGGCTGGATGAACACAGCAGGTCCAGCAGCAACTCAGGAGCACAAAAGCTGACGTTTCGGGCCTAGACCCTTCATCAGAGAGGGGGATGGGGAGAGGGAACTGGAATAAATAGGGAGAGAGGGGGAGGCGGACCGAAGATGGAGAGAAAAGAAGATAGGTGGAGAGGAGAGTATAGGTGGGGAGGTAGAGAGTGGATAGGTCAGTCCAGGGAAGACGGACAGGTCAAGGAGGTGGGATGAGGTTAGTAGGTAGATGGAGGTGCGGCTTGGGGTGGGAGGAAGGGATGGGTGAGAGGAAGAACCGGTTAGGGAGGCAGAGACAGGTTGGACTGGTTTTGGGATGCAGTGGGTGGGGGGGAAGCGCTGGGCTGGTTGTGTGGTGCAGTGGGGGGAGGGGATGAACTGGGCTGGTTTAGGGATGCAGTAGGGGAAGGGGAGATTTTGAAACTGGTGAAGTCCACATTGATACCATTGGGCTGCAGGGTTCCCAGGCGGAATATGAGTTGCTGTTCCTGCAACCTTCGGGTGGCATCATTGTGGCACTGCAGGAGGCCCATGATGGACATGTCATCAAGAGAATGGGAGGGGGAGTGGAAATGGTTTGCGACTGGGAGGTGCAGTAGTTTGTTGCGAACTGAGCGGAGGTGTTCTGCAAAGCGGTCCCCACACACGCTCACATTCTCTCCACTGGTTCTAGTACTGTCCCTGGGGCAGTGGCTGTGCCGCCATTCCTCTCCCGCCCACCTGGGTGGCGCTGTGTGGGGTGGGTGGGGGGAGCGGCGTTCAGTCACGGTGCGGACCATCTTGGCGCCGCTCGCCAGCTCCGTGTGGAAGCGGCCCGCGGAACACTGCCGTAAAGCGGATTTCAACCCGCGGCGCCCAATTCCCGATTTCCATCAAAGCTGGTGCCCGTTGGGATTTATCTAAACCAAAGCGCCGAGAGAAACACGGCTCCGGCCTTGGGGCCGTCTTCAGGTCTGCTATTTAAAACGATTTAATCCGACAGCACATTCACGACATTGTCGTGGTGTGGACCCGAACCTCCTTTACGGTGGTGTGGCAGAAAGTCGCCGCCTCTTTTAAACGAATCATCGCCCCCCAGGATCCGCTGGAGAATGTTCCCCGAGTCTGAGCGGAAAACGTGACAGTTACGGGGCACTGTCTTGCGACCGACTTTACGGCAGCGCTGTCGCACCCATCTGCCGCAACGTGGCGGCTCCGTTTTACGGCACCTTACGACCTCCTTCCCGTGCCGGACTACGGCAGTTTGTAGACACTGAGGAAGGGCCGCCGGACCCGAAAACGTTTTAACTCGGGTTTTTCTTTCCCTTCACAGACGCTGCTGAGCTTTTCCAGCAAATTCCGTTGCTGTGTTCCTGCTTTACGGCAGTTTGCGGCCGTGTGGCGCCCCCGCGGGTTTGGACGTTTTACGGCGTTTCGCTGCCGGGTAACGGCCCCGGTTTACGGCGCTTTACGACAGCGCGGCGGCCGGTTGTTGGTGTCTGTGAAGCTTCGCGGATCCGGCGGCGGCGGCGGGAACCAGGTAAGAGGCGGCGGCTCGGGCCCGCGGGGGGCGCCGGGGGGGGGATTGTCCGCGGGCGTCGGGCCCCGAACCAATACCGGGGATCGGGCCTGAGGCCTCGGGCCTGGCCCTCGCCCTGCGTTTGTCTAGCGCCTGAGGCGGGCATTGAGTTGTCGTTCCGCCGGGCACTGGCCAGTTGCATTGATGTAGCCGCCTGAGCGGTGTCGGCGCAGGTTGGTGCCCGGAGAGGGACAGGAGCACAGGATCCGGGCACAGCCCCCCCCCCCCCCCGGGGATCCGGGCACAGCCCCCCCCCCCCCGGGGATCCGGGCACAGCCCCCCCCCCCGGGGATCCGGGCACAGCCCCCCCCCCGGGGATCCGGGCACAGCCCCCCCCCCCGGGGATCCGGGCACAGCCCCCCCCCCCGGGGATCCGGGCACAGCCCCCCCCCCCGGGGATCCGGGCACAGCCCCCCCCCCCGGGGATCCGGGCATAGCCCCCCCCCCCCGGGGATCCGGGCACAGCCCCCCCCCCCCCGGGGATCCGGGCACAGCCCCCCCCCCCCCCCGGGGATCCGGGCACAGCCCCCCCCCCCCCCCCCGGGGATCCGGGCACAGCCCCCCCCCCCCGGGGATCCGGGCACAGCCCCCCCCCCCCCCCCCCGGGGATCCGGGCACAGCCCCCCCCCCCCCCCCCGGGGATCCGGGCACAGCCCCCCCCCCCCCCCCCCCGGGGATCCGGGCACAGCCCCCCCCCCCCCCCCCGGGGATCCGGGCACAGCCCCCCCCCCCGGGGATCCGGGCACAGCCCCCCCCCCCCGGGGATCCGGGCACAGCCCCCCCCCCCGGGGATCCGGGCACAGGCCCCCCCCCACCCCCGTTATTCAAGAAAGGTGGTCTGGGTAAATTGGACATCAATAGGCCACCTTGACTCTGACACAAGTGGTAGGGAAACTCTTGAAAAGAAATTCTGAGGGACATAATTAATCTCTACTTGGAGAGTCAAAGATTAATGAAACATGACATTATTTAGGGGGAGATCATGCCTGATAGATTTGATTCAGTGATTTGTGGAGGTGACTGGATGTGTGTATGAGGGTTGTGCAGTGGATGTAGTCTGCATAGATTTTGGTAATGGTTTTGCCAGGGCTTCACATGGTAGACTGGTCAATAAAGCAAGAGCCCATGGGATCCAGGGCAGTTTGACAATTTGGATCCAGAATTGACTTAGCAGCAGCAGAAGGCGGGGTATAATAGTTGACGAGTTATTTTTGTGACTAGGAGCTTGTATCCAGTGGTGAATGCAAGGCTTGGTGCTGGATCCTTTACTGTTTTTACAGCGTATTAATGATCTAGACGTGAATGTAGGAGGTTTAATTGGTAGGTTTGCAAATGACACAAAAATTGGTGGCATAGTAAATAGCGAAGAGGTAAACATTACAGTACAGAATTGTATTGACAGGCTGGTCATATGGGCTGAATTATGGGCGAGTGGAATTTAATCCTGAAAAGTGTGAGGTGATACCTTTTGGGAAGACTAACAAGGCCAGGGATGATACAAAAAATGGTGAGACCCTAGCAGGTGCAGAGGGTCAGAAGTGCCCTGGTGTGTGTGTCCACAGAACCTTGAAGGCAACACGTGTTTGAGGTGGTTAAATATTGGGATTTTTGCTTTTGTTAGTCAAGACATTGGTAGTTATGATGGAGCTGTGTAAGATATGAGTTAGGCCGCAGCTGGAGGACTGCGTGCAATTATGATCACCAGTGTAGAGGAAGGATACGATTGTGTGAGAGAGCTGTGTAAGATATGAGTTAGGCCGCAGCTGGAGCACTGTGTGTCGGTCTGGTCCCCATATAGCTGGAAGGATGTGATTGCCCTGGATGGGGTGCAGAGGAGATTCACCAGGATGTTGCCTGGGCTGGAGGGATTCAGTGAAGCAGAGAAACTGGATAGGTTTGGGCTGTTTTCGTGAGAGCACAGAAGGCTGAGGGAGTGGGGAGTGAAATCTGACAGATATACAAGATTATAAAGGGCGTTGATAGCGTGAGTAATCAAAATGTCACAGTTTTGGAGGAAGGAGCCAGATGTTTAGAGGCGATTTAAGAAAAAATGTTTTGACCGAGAGGGTGCTGGAGATTTGGACCTCACTGCCTGAGAAGGTGGCAAAGGCAGGAAGCATCACAACATTCAAAAAGTGTTTTGCGCTTGAAATGCCCTGCCATACGAGGTCAGGGCTGAGTGTTGGAGAATAGTCATCGAACACCAAGCTGCTTTCGCCCCAATGTGGAGGTGATGAGATTTTCTATGTAACCCTTTCAGGTGGTAGTGAGCTGCTTTTGTGAATGGCTGCGGCTCCCCCCGGCTCTCTCCCTCCTGCCATTTATATGGTGTTTGGGTGTCTCTTTGCAGCTGGTTGTAGAAGATGGCACGATTCCTGACCCCTGTGATCCAGGATAATCCATTCGGATGGGGACCATGCGCAGTCCCAGAGCAGTTCAAGGACATGCCGTACCAGCCATTCAGTAAGGGGGACCGGCTGGGAAAGGTGAGACTGCTCCCTGAGTCCATTGGCTTGTGAGTAGTGAGTGAAGGTCAAGATAAGTGTCTGATTTTTTTAGTTTTATGAATCTGCTCTTATTCCCTGCCCTGCTTTCAGCTTCACAATCTTAAACCAAAGAAAAGCTCCCAATGTTGACAAAAGCTGCTTCAGTAGCAAATCCTGTGTGCCGTTGCCTATGGGTAGCCTGGGGCGTGGAAGGGACAGTGGAATCGTCATGGGGGTGGACACAGGAGCTGAGTGTGAGCTGGAGTGTGATTGGGCATGTTGTGTGAAGGGTGTATTGCAACTGGTTGACCCACTGATGGATAAATACTGGAGCTTTGTGTGTTTCCCTGAATGAGCTGAGTGTTGACTTTGGGAGCGTTTGATCGAGGTGTTCAAATACCCCTCAATCAGCCTCACTTCCCCACGAATGTGCAAAATTTGAGTGTGTGGCTGGTTGTAGTTCACAGAGCGTACTCTAGTTTACTTCCTCTAAGCAAATGTAACAATTTATATTTCCAGGTTGCTGATTGGACAGGAGCAACATACCAGGATAAGCGGTACACCAGTAAGTAGCAGTGTGCTTGATGGATAATGCTAGTTGGCTGTGGGGAGCATCACGATAGAACCTAACTAATGTCCTGACTTCACCCGTCACTGACGTTGTGTAGAAGTTTGTTGTCACTCTGGAGCAGGAATCCTGGCTCCTCCAACCTGCATCTGATTGACCTGCTCACTGTATTGTAGCTGCTCAGCGTGCATTCGTTCTGAGGGTCGGTGTGCATGCATGCTTGTGTCAGGCAGAGTCCACTGCCTGTGTGTTTTGGTGAGCTCCAGGGAGTGTCTGTCTCTAGAAGAATGTAGAAGATAGGATCAACAGTAGGCCATTTGGCCCATCAAGCATGATCACCTGTCTCAAAACCATTCTCTTGCTCTGTCCCTGAACTCCTTGACATGTTTAACGTCAGAAATCTATCTTTTCGGTGACTTGGTCTCTGCAGTTGTCTTTAGGATCAAATTCCACAAGTTCTTCACTCTGAGTGAAGCGCTTTCTCTTCATCAGTGTGTTAAATGATCTGCTCTGTATCCTGAGAGACTGAACACTTGTTCTAGACCACTGCACCTAAAGCCAGGTGCTGCATCATCACAGCATTCAGCCTGCCCAGCTCTGTCAGCGTGCTATACGTTTCAATCAGATCCTATCTCGTTCTGCTAAACCCAAGTGTCAACCCAATCTCCTCTTGTACGACAGACCTGCCATTCTAGGGATCAGTTTGGTGACCCTTTGCTGAATGTTTCCTGTGGCAAGTTTGTCTTTCCATGGGTAAGGAGGCCAAAGCTGTACATAATACTTTGATTAGATTAGATTCCTTCCAGTGTGGAAATGGGCACTTCAACCCAACGAGCCCACAGTGCCCTTTGGGGCATCCCATCCCCCTGTAACCCACACACCCCTGAACACTACGGAGCAATTTAGCATGGCCAGTCCACCTAACCTGCTCATCTTTGGACTGTGGGAGGAAACCGGAGCACCCAGAGGAAACCCACGCAGACACTGGGAGAATGTGCAAACTCTGCACGGACAGTTGCCTGAGGCTGGAATCAAACCTGGGTCCCTGCGCTGTGAGGCTGCAGTGCTAACCACTGAGGCACCGTGCCGCACTTACTTCAGGAATGCAGTCACAAAGGCCTACTACAGTTGCAGTAAGGTATCTTTGCTCCTGTACTGAAACCTTTTGTGAAGGCCAACATGCTATTTATCCTAACGTCTTGCTGGGACTGTTGTGATATCACTTGGGTCTCTTTGTACATCAACATGTCCTCGTCTCACTGCTTAAATAATACTCTGTTTTGTTTCTCCCATTGAAGGGGACACCCTGTGGGACTGGTTTATTTTGGGATTATGTTTGGCATGGACTGGTTGGACTGAAGGATCTGTTTCCGGGCTGGTTGACTCTATCTTCGCACTTATCCATTTATGTTGAATCTGCCATAATTTTTTCCCACCCACTCAATATTTCTAACTTTTTCTGAAGCCTCCTTACATCCTCCTCACTGCTTGTAGTCCCATATGTTTTGATTTTACATGTTAATTTCTCATGTAAAATTTATCAAAAGCTTCCTGAATGTCCAAATACACCAAATCAGTTGATTCTCCTTTATCAATTCTACAGGTTGTGTCCTTTTCATAAATTGATGTTGTTTAGTCTAATATTGTTGGCATTTTCTAAGCGTCTTGTTATTGCATCCTTTATAATGAGCTCTAGCATTTCGCTACTCCTGATTTTGGCCTAAATGGTCTGTAATTCCCTGTTTTCTCCTTCCCACCTTTTTAAATAGTGGGGTTACACTTTTTCAGCCTCCAACTTGCCTGGACTGTTGCAGAATCTGTTTAATGAAATGACCATCGTCCTATCTACTATCTCCACGGCAACCTCAGTTTGTTAGATTATCAGACCTTAGGGATTTATCAGCTCTCAGTCCCATTAATTACTCTTATTACCTTTTAAAAAATAATGCTAACAATTTCTTTCAATTCCTTCCTCCCAATAGACATTTGCTTCGCTGCTATCTATGTCTGTCTCCACAGATGCTGCCAAACCTGCTAGGACCCTCGAGCACTTTTTGTTTCAGATTTCGAGCATCCACAGTTCTTATGTTGTATTTCTGGGAAGTTATCTGTGTCACTTTCAGTGAATGCAAATCTACAAATTTTGTTTAATTGCTCTGCCACTTCCATGGTTTCCAATTAATTTCCCTGTTTCAGACTGTAACGAACCTACATTTGTCTTCAGTAGCCATTTAAGAGACTGACATTCCACGTTAATTGCAAATTTAACCCCATACACTCTTTCTTCCCTTTTGATCAATCTTTTGTGCCTCTTTGAATTCTAAGCTGATCCTGGTCCTCGAGCTTGTTATTTTTTTGACTTTATACGACTCCTTTTTTAAATTTGACTTATGTTCGTAATTTCTTTGTGGAAGTGCAGGCGTTGGACTGGGGTGGACGAAGCCAGAAGTGCCTCAACACCAACAGGTTTATTTGAAATCACAAGCTTTCAGACCGCTTCACCTGACAGAGGAGCGGTGCTCGAAAGCTTATGATATCAAACAAACCTGTTGGGACTGTAACCTGGTGTCATGTGAATTCTGTCTAAAATTTCTTTGTTAGCCATGTCTGGGCCACTGTTGTATTTTTGCACCAGAAAGCGATAGAAAGTGTTGCAATGTCTGTATTCTTGTGCCAGGCGTTGTCTGCGTGAGCCATCACACATTGTGGTTCCTGACCAATGATCCCTTGATCAGTGTCAATTAAAGTCAATTGTCTAGTTATTAACAGCTGTTTTGTGGGAGCTTGCTGTGCTCAAATTTAGCTGCTGTGTTTCTTGCATTGTGACAGTGACTACACTTTGAAATGTATTTCAGTGACCATGAAGTGCTTGGAGACTTTGAGGTTGTAAAAGGTGCTATAAGAATTTGTCCTTTCCCACGTCTCTGTCTCTCTGTCTGGTGACGTGCTGTCTCTGTGTTTCCCTCCCACAGATAAGTACTCCTCCCAGTTTGGTGGCGGCAGTCAGTACGCCTACTTCCACGAGGAAGATGAGAGCAGCTTCCAGCTTGTCGACACAGCCCGCACACAGAAGACTGCCTACCAGAGGAACCGTATGCGATTTGCTCAGGTATGTGCAGCGGCTCTGCGTGCATTTAGCAGATTGAGGCTCTTGTTCTCGACATTTCATGTGCAGATAAGGATGAAGTCATGTGGAGACCAGCGACACTGCAGCCTCTCCCCGAGCAGGCCCAACCCTCAAACACAAAAGTAAAAATAGGAAGTGTTGTGAAAGTCTATCAGTATCTGTTGACAGAAACATTTCCGCACTATGATCTTTCACGAAAATGTTTGTGATGGAGCAGGGCTTAACAGTACCAAGCGAGTGATGTTTTGTGCCATTGCCGACATCTGGTTGTGCTGAGTGTTTATACAGCGTTTGGTCAGACTGTCCAGATTGCTCTGTGTAGGATCACTGAGCAGGGAGACCCGTTCAGCAGAATTGCTTTACTAACCTCTTGCCCTGCGTGTTTTATGAGAGCTGCGGGGAAGTTTCACAGGTTAAGTTGACCCTCTGCCTGCAATTTGCAGAAATGTTACAGACTGCAAGTAAAATTGTTCTTTGTTTTGGTTGCGCATCCTGCTGTTCACTGTGTGAAGTTTAACGTTGCTTTCACTTTTACAGCAGAGAAACATGCGACGTGAGAAAGATCGGCGCCAGCTGCTGCAGTTTAACATGCAGACACTTCCTAAAAGCGCCAAGCAGAAGGAGAGGTGAGGGAACCATTACAGCAATTGTCTGTCCAACTTTGTCTATCGCTGTCCTGCTCTCCCTTCGAGAAGGTGCTGTCTCTCTCACTGGGATCCTTCGGGATGCTCTTGTTTTGCTATAGATTTAGCTGTTGTTTGGTGTTTGGGAAGATGGTCTGGCTGACATGTGACTCCAGACTCTCAACAATGTGGTTGATTCTCAGTTGCGCTGAGATGATTAAATAAAACTCTCGGCCCAAGGGCAATGAAAAATAAGTAACGGATGCCAAACTTGCCAGCAAACCCCACGTCCCATCAAGGAATAAAGAATAAATGTTGGCAAAAATCTGTAAAGCCCATCAGCACTGCCCCTACCTGATACTGAAATTTCACTTGTACTAACTTCATCACTGCCTCCTTGACCTGTCTGTCTTCTCTCCCACCCTATCTGCCTCACTATCTACCTGTTATCACTGCTCCCACCCCCTATTTATTTCAGAATCCCTTGCCCTCCCCATTTCTGAAGAAGGTTCCTGACCGGAAATGTCAGCTTTCCTGCTCCTCTGATGCTGCCTGGCCTGCTGTGTTCATCCAGCCCCACACTGTGTTATCTCTGACTCCAGCATCGGCAGGTCTTGCTATCCCTGAAATTCACTGACCAGGTCGAGTCAGCAGCTTGGTTTCAGATCTTTGCCACTCGTCTCCTTCAGCATCTTCCAAATTCTTGTTTTGAATCCATCCCCAGCCAGAATAGGGAAAGCTATAACCCTAATCCTACTTACCCTTGTTAACATACTTTAACGAGGAGGGAATGTTTTTCCATTGGATTGTTGGGAAATATTGGAATATCCCAGTCTTGTTTTCCATGCCTGCTTAGCGTGAAGTGTCTTTGCTGTGGGAGGGCATGGGAAAGGATAAGGTCCATGACTCTCAGGCTTCAGTGTATCAGCCAGCGCTGGGTGTCAGACGGAAACCTGTGGGTGTTGACTGTTTGATTATGAACTATGGGTCACGTTATTGGCGGATGTTCCGGGCACCAAGCTGCTAATGGACAGCATGTTCACCAGTCGGAACAAATTTTAACCGTGTGGCTTGAACAAGTTCTGATTCCCGGTTCCATTCCAGGGACCGCTTGCGTCTGCAGAAGAAATTTCAGAAGCAGTTTGGTGTACGACAGAAATGGGACCAGAAGAATCAGGTCAGAATGTTTAAACTTCACATGCACTGTCTCAGTCTGTCAGCAAAATGCACTGATTGTCAGAGGGTGGATGGACAAGGCCTTTGACCTTCATTGTGGGCGTGTGTGCGTTCTGCATGTTCTGTACGCACTGTTTAATTAGGATGAAGTGCTGGGGCAAGTGGGATCTGATGCCACTGCCCAATCTGGCACAGATGCAGTATTATTCTCTTATGACCTTCAGAGCTGTCAACACCCTATAAATGGCTCAGGGTAATTGAGTGGGGTCTGGAATAGCTTTGAAAGGGGCTGGTATGGGAGGCAGGCATGGGGAATTGCATTAAGGCAATAATTTATTGGGGAACAGAGGATATGGCATAGGACTGTGTGGAAGCATAGGGCAAAGGCAATAATGGATAGCTTTCTTCAGAGTAGACAGTGGTTCCTTTTAGAGACCTGCAGGCTTCCTTGTTTTACTGTGGTGTCGAGTGACATTCTGTACCTCCTCCAAGCTCAGGTGTCCCCACAATTTGTCATTCTGTCGATTTTTGAGCATTGTGTTTCTGGCAATCTTCCTCTGAATTATCTTAGATAATTTAAAAATATTAATGAGGCAACTTAATTACTGCTCATTCTGGGATATGTTGTCAGTACGAGGGATAAAGGAAGGCTTTGCAGAGCTGAATTCTAGCAATATCCGGGTGAACTTTTTAAAAAATTTTAGATGCTTTCTCGTTAGTGGAAGTGAAACGTGAGATTTTCCAGCCAGCCCTATTTTCACATTGGTAGCTGTGGATGAGTAACGTACCTGTAACTGTCTGTGCTGGGGTTGCTGACACATTCCCTACTCTCTCTTTCCAGCTGAAGCCAAGAGATTCCTCTGTTGAGGTGCGCAGTGACTGGGAGGTGAAAGAAGAGATGGATTTCCCTCGGCTGATGAAGATGAGGTACATGGAAGTGGCTGAACCCAGTGACATGTGAGTATTTTCAAAATAGGTATCTTGTCTTTCCCTGCCTCCCCCAGTGTCACTACATCCTCTCCCGCCCTTCCCTGACTAATAGAGGCAGCCAGGTTACCCTGCTGTTGCCCAGTCACTGCGACCCTGACTCCTCATGCAGTATTGTCTGTGGAAAACTCTCTTTCAGTTCTTGACACTCCCTGTGGGCAAAACTAGCTGTTCCCGTTTTGTTGCTGTCCCAGTTTGAGTTCCTAATCCCCAAGTTCAGAGCAGTACGGCAGGAGTGCTGCTGTCTTTTCAGGCAAAACCCCCTCAGCCCCACTTCCAAAGAGGAGCAATGTGGGTCTCCCCAGTGTTTATCTCTCAGTCAGTGCCACCAAAACCAATCCAGTCATAGTCTTACTGCTGTTTTCCCTGCTCCTGCTCTCAGAGAGTGCTGCGGTACACTGGAGTACTATGACAAGGCCTTCGACCGAATCACCACACGCAACGAGAAACCACTGCGCAGCATCAAGAGGATTTTCCATACCGTCACCACCACCGACGATCCGGTCATCCGCAAGGTGAGCTCACAGATTGGATGTGGTCAGAGAGGGCCGGGTGAGTGCACGAGGGGCAGCGATATCCCAGGACTTGTTAGCCAGGGTTCAGGACAATCTGCACTTTTCCTAGCTGGACTGGAGATGATTGGCAGCCTCTTGTCGGTCACCAGGAGACTAGGATGGGTTGTAGGCACAGCATTGTTCTTAAATCGTTCGTGGGATGTGGATGCCACTGTGGGCCAGCATTTATTGCCCATGCGTGATACCTGTTAAGGTGGGGTGAGCTGCCTTCTTGACCCACTGCAGTCCATGTGCTGTGGGATGACCCACAATGCCCTTAGGGGAGTAATTCCAGGATTTTGACCCAGCGACACTGAAAGAGCAGTAAAATATTTCCAAATCACGATGGTGAGCGGGTTAGAGGGCAACTTGAGTAACTCACCTTCTGAGTCCCCAAAGCCTGTCCACGATCTACAAGGCACAAGTCATGAGTGTGATGGAATACTCCCCACTTGCCTGGATGAGTACAGCTCCAACAACACCGAAGGAGTTTGACATCCAGGACAAAGCAGCCCATTGATTGGCATCACATCCACAGGCATCCACTGACGTTCAGTAGCAGCAGTGTGTACCATCTACAAGGTGCTCTGCAGAAATTCACCAAAGATCCTCAGACAGCACCTTCCAAACCCACAACCACTTCCATCTGGAAGGAAAAGGACTAGGTTGTTGGACTTGTCTTCACAGATGCTGCCTGAGTTGTTGAGTGTTCTTCAGAAGCTCCGCAAATTTGGCAGCATCTGCAGAGAGACAGAGAAGGAGAGTTAATGTTTCCGCTTTGGTATGACAGTTCACTGGTCTTTGTGTGTATTTCTGAATGTCACCTTGCCTGGTATTTGACAATGGTACACCTCCCTGTCCAGTTCATTGAGTCACTAGACAGTCATCCTTGTGTTGTTTGAGACCTTGATTAAAATGGGCATTTATTGCAATATGCTCCGATTACACCACTCTCTGTGGGGTGACACTCATCCCTACAGTAGTGTTAGCGATGGAATTCATGGATCTGTTTTTTAAGGCCAAATGACAGTATTACCTGACCAGGTGTGGTACAATGTGACTCCGAAGGGAATTAGTCATGGACCTGTACAGCACAAAAACAGACCCTTCAGTCCAACTTGTCCATGCCGACCAGATATCCTAAGTTAACCTAGCCCCAGTTGCCAGCATTTGGCCCATGTCCCTCTTAAACCCTTCCTATTCATGTACCCACCCTGATGCCTTTTAAATGTTGTAACTGTACCAGCCTCCACCACTTCCTCTGGCAGCTCATTCCACACACGCACCACCCTCTGTGTAGAAAAAATTGCCCCTTAGGAACCTTTTATATCTTCCACCTCTTACTTCAAACCTACACCCTGTGTAGTTTTGGACTCCCTACCCTGGGAAAAAAGACCTTGGCTATTCCCCCTCTCCATGCCCCCTATGATTGTATAAACCTCTATAAGGCCACCCTCTCCCTGTAGTTTAAGGAGGTGCTAAGTGACTTTACTGCACATGTTTTCAAGGCCCTTATGCAGCTTAAGAGTACTCTGTCACAAAGCTGTAATTAATTTGCCAGTCAAATCCTTTAATGCTGTTTAATCCCGACATAACTCCACATCCCAAAGTGGAGTTTAAGGTAGTTGAATATTCCTGTTTTATTTTACCCGTCTGTCAAATGCTTGGAATGAGCGGCTGATTTGTTTGTTTTTGTTTGTTTGTTCGTTTACAGCTGGCCAAGTCTCAGGGCAATGTATTTGCAACCGATGCCATCTTGGCCACTCTGATGTGCTGCACCAGGTCAGTCTACTCCTGGGACATCATCGTGCAGCGGGTTGGATCCAAACTCTTCTTTGATAAACGTGACCACTCCGACTTTGGTAAGGTGCAGCGCTGCTGCAGGCATTGCTTCTCAGACGGATGCACATGCTCCCCGTCAACGTTTACAGCGTCCCTTTTCCTTTATTCATTCCTGGCATAGTGTCATGGGCGCTTATTGCCTGCCTCTAATTACCCCCAGGGCAGTTAAGAGTCAACCACATTGCTGTGGGCCTGGTGGCATGTGTAGGCCAGGCCAGGTAGGGATGGCACTTTCCTTCCCTAAAGGACCAGCTGGGTTTTTGCAACAATTGACTGGTTACTGTTAGACCAGCTTTTTAATTTGAATTTGAATTCAGATTTCAGTATGCCATTGTAGGATTTGAACACCTGACCTCAGAACATTGACCCGTGGCTCCGAATTACTATCAATCCCCCCCTTCCCCATCCCCCTCCTTGCGCACACCTTTTTTAAAAATGTCTGGCTACAGGCCCCTTAGGCTGCTCGTAAATTTACCGTCTTTTATTACATGCAGACCTCTTGACAGTCAGTGAAACCGCCAATGAGCCACCTCAAGATGAAGGGAATTCTTTCAATTCTCCCCGCAATCTGGCCATGGAGGCCACTTACATCAACCACAACTTCTCTCAGCAATGCCTGAAGATGGTGAGAAAAGGGACATCAAACGACGTAAGTGACTGGCCTATGATACCAAAGGTGCTGAAGTTTTAGGAAGCACTGGCTAGGCCTCAGCCAGAATACGGTGTGTTCAGTTTATTGCTGGCAATCACTGCCATCAGTACCTGACAGAATAATGTAAGCTCTTTTTTGTTTTGAGCCTGACAAACGTAATGCAGTGTCGTCTGAGATCTGGCAGAGTGGGGAAAGGCGAGAGTCAGAATTTTGAGGGATGGGGGTGCTGAATTGAATCTGGTTTTTCAAGATATGAAGAGAAACAGAAAGGGGAGATACAGAAAACATACTGTCTCTGCTGGCTGCTGAGTTTAGGACTGTGGCAGGGTGGGTATAGTGATCATATTACTGGACTAGCCGTATAAACCTCAGGCCAATATTCTGCGATAGGGATTTGAATCACTCCTTGGCAAATGGTGAAATTTGCATTCTGTAAAATCTGGAATAGACACTTGGCCTAATGATGACCAAGTACCATTGAGGATTGATATAAAAACCCATCTGGTTCACTAATGTCCTTCAGAGAAGGAACTCCTCCATCCTTACCTGTTCTGGCCTAAATATGACTCCAGTCCCAGAGCAATTTGGTTAACTCTTAAGTGCTCTCTAGGTGAGTGAGGATGGGCAGTAAATGCTGACCTGGCCAGTGACGCCCACGTTCCATGAGCAAATTATAGGAAAAGTGTAAAAATCAGCCAGAATTCACATGTCACAACTGATGCTGGATCAGCTAACTTTAAATCTGAGTTTCATAATCCTTTTAGTGAAAAGTATTGGAGGGCTATGTATCCAAAAGGTGGGTATTTAGATAAGGCCAGAGATCAGCCCAGATGTCATTGAATGGGGAGAACAAAGTTTAAACAGTGACCCTGAGGATCAGGAACAGTAATGCAGAGATAGTGAGAGAAGCTGAATATTTCATTTTATTTCTTAAACTGGTGTTACCAAATCATCAGATATAATTTAAAAAGATACACAGGCAGGAAGATGCTATTGTGCATGCTATTCCCATTTAATTCTCTAGAAACTAAATATTGCTCAGTAAGTATCTGTTTGAAGATTGTCTATTTTGTCTACACTGTAATGCATGAGGGTCACAATAATTAACTTAAATAAATAATATAAAGTGCTTTGGCGTGTTCTGACAGGGACGATAAAGTCTGACAATATAAATAACACTTTTTTGTGCCTTTGTTTCTAAGTTCTATGGATTCTATGTAATCTCCAGTTTGATTTTTGACCTATGAAAGCTTTCCCAGCTTTGGGAAGGTGGGGAATGGGTTATCAAGTGGAGCTGGGATCCTTTGATAATGTGCGGTGACAGCAGGACGGCTCGCTGAAGCTGTTTAACGGATTGCCCCTTGGGTATGCGAGGTTTTTTTGCAGTAATTTCAGCTACTATACACGTTCTGTGTCTCCCTCTCTTCCTCAGGGCGTCGAGAAGTACAAATTCCCAAATCCAAACCCTTTTGTGGAAGACGACGTGGATAAGAACGAGGTGGCTTCAGTGGGATACAGGTGGGTGAGAGTGAGTGTACACTCTCGGGCCTGTGAGCTTGTGATCTACTAGATCTGAATCATGTGATGAGTAACCACATGAAGAATGGCTTGGCCAAGCGACTTCACACAACACCACGTGGCTGACAGAACCTGCATCAGGTCCTCGAGAGAGAATGGGAACTGCAGATGCTGGAGAATCCACGATAACAGAGTGTGAAGCTGGATGAACACAGCAGGCCAAGCAGCATCTCAGGAGCACAAAAGCTGACGTTTCGGGCCTAGACCCATCATCAGAGCTCTCTCTGATGAAAGGTCTACGCCCGAAACGTCAGCTTTTGTGCTCCTGAGATGCTGCTTGGCCTGCTGTGTTCATCCAGCTTCACACTCTGTTATCTCGGGTCCTCCTAGAGTTTTGCATTTAGACCCATAAAATGCATGAGGGTCACAATAATTAGATGTAATGCATAGAACCATAATTTTGCATGCTCCTGAAATTTGGCAGGAAGTTACAAAAGGTATTTTACAGAACAGAAACAGGCCATTTGGCCCATGAGGTCTGTGCTGTACATTAAGGGGCAAAGTATCTCTAGCTGTTGATGAGGATCTTGTGTGCAGCATGGGGCAGTTGAGTTCTGGGTGCAGACAGCACCACGAACTGGTCAAGACTAGTTCCTCAGATTGAATAGCTCCCATGACATTCACTGGCTGGTATCCACCGCCTACTGCTCGTCCTCCCCCCATGAATACATTTTCCCCCTGGTTTTTTGGGGTGCGGGCGTTTACTGTCCAACCCGTGTCATCTCAAGGAGAGGGTGGTGAAGCTGCTCTGTGAGGTTGTTCCGGTTAAGTGAAATTTGTCTGGCTGTTTCTGAGGGCGGTTAGGAGTCGGCCTGACTTGGTGTGTAACTCCCATCACAGTGGCCTTAGACTGTGTATGGAGGGCTGGCTCCTTTCCCTAGAGCTTTATAAAAAAGACAGCCTGACAGCTTAATGATACTTTCACTGATCCTAGCATTGTGTTTCCACATCTAAAAGTACAGTTTGAGTCACATACTCAAGTTACAATGGTGAGATTTGACCTCTTGTTTCCTGGATCATTTCTCCAGTGATGTCAGTGTACCCTGAGCTGCTTTAATTCTCTAATGCTGATGTGGCAGTGTCCGTCCCTCCCTCTCACTTTTCCCTTTGGCCTCCCGCAGGTATCGGAGGTGGAAGCTGGGTGAAGACATTGACCTGATCGTGCGCTGTGAGCACGATGGTGTCATGACGGGTGCCAATGGTGAAGTGTCTTTCATCAACATCAAGACTCTGAACGAGTGGGACTCTCGGGTATGGCCCGAGCTACTGCATGGGAGCAGGATCTGCATCTCATTCCTTAGAGTCGGATATCAGAGCTCTTTAACCATTGCACAACGATGGTTTGAACACAAGCTGCTGTCCCCAGTGTGTGTCAGTAATTTATTGGAGGGTGTGAAGGGAGCGTGTCGGTGTTCACAGATGGGGACAGAGCATGTCAGTACTTACGTTCACGTTGATGGCTTGCAAACCCAGGAGCCTGCTGGTATTGACAGCTTGTTGTAAGTGGGGATGGGATTGACTTGATTCTAACCAAGAATTGGAACTGTGGGGTTCACAAGTGGCTGTCTGCAGTGTTCACTGTGAGTGACTGTCTGACCCTCGTGTTTCTGTTAACAATAGGATAGGGTCCCCCTGCCTTTCTGTAAGAGACTGAATTCCTGTTTCTTTGTAGTACTGTAATGGTGTGGACTGGCGTCAGAAGCTGGACTCACAGAGGGGAGCCGTCCTTGCCACGGAGCTGAAGAATAACAGCTACAAGCTAGCTCGATGGACCTGCTGTGCCCTGCTGGCTGGATCAGAATATCTCAAACTTGGGTAAGGAATTGGGGCTTTGGAACCGAACAGAGAAAGGTAGAAAGAGCCTGAGATTTCCAAGAGTCCTAAATGTAGGTAGAGCAAGGTGCATGAATTTCAACTGACCTGTTCAATTGTTGAGTTTCTCATCTAAGGTCACTTCATTTTGTTGTAACAGTACATCTGAATCTAAGCTCGATGGGGGCACTCTCACCTCTGGGGCAACATTGTGGGGCCAAGCTACATTCAGACTCTAGAGCAAGAGGGTCTGATACACACTGAAGCAGGACCGCACTGTCTGAGGAGCAGTGCAGACAGAGTACTGACCTGTTGGGGTTATTACTGAGGGAGCATGCCATTCTCTCAGGATGGGGGAGAGCTGGGGCACCACACAAGGTTTGCTGGGGGGTTGGTTGGTAAGGCTTGGGGAATGCCACGCTGTTGTGGGAGCTCAAGAGTTGTGTGTGTGTGCGCATGTATGGGGGAGGTAGGGTCAGTGGTGATGTTAAACCCAAGATTCTGTCAGCTGTGTTGGATATATGCAGGAAACCTCAAGATTCTGTCAAAAGAAGAGCAAGGGAGTTTCTAGTCCTGTGGCAGGATATTGAATATCCTTTGCTCCTTATTCTCTTCATCTCACACTACTACTCGTCACTTTAGCTTTTCTGATCTCTGACCTTCCTCATTCATGTTAAAATTGTCTTACCATGTTCATAAATTCATTCTCAACCTTTAGTCTTTTTTTTCCCCTCCCCTCCTTCTATAATTCACAACTTGGAGCTACTTTAATGACCCTTTAATGTCACTTTGGTAAAATCCTGCACCTATATTGGTAGCAGCACTGTGGGAGAAATGGCCTGACATGGACAGTAGCAATTCAAGATATTCAAGCTTACCGCTGTCTCCTCATGGGGGCATTAGGGATAGCAACAAGTGCTGGTCCAGCCAGCAACATCCACGAACAAATCCCTTTTTTTTTAAAAAAAGAAGTCTCTTAAAATACTGGCAAAAGTAGGACACTGGTGCTGACACAGTCAACAGCAGAGCTCTCTGGCTCAGTTGCTGCACAGTTCATCAGAGCAGTGTCTAATAGTGGAATGGAAGGCCATTAGCCATTGAGACTAATCTCTGTCTCTCTGTGTAAAGGTATGTGTCCCGATTCCACATCAAGGACTCGTCTCGTCACGTGATTTTGGGCACCCAGCAGTTCAAGCCCAACGAGTTTGCCAGTCAGATTAACCTGAGCATGGAGAATGCCTGGGGTATCCTGCGCTGTGTCATTGACATCTGCATGAAACTGGATGAGGGCAAATACCTCATTCTGAAAGACCCTAACAAGGTGAGTTCTGTGCGTCTGTGTGTGCACCCGTGTCTGTCTGTGTACAATAGTTATGGATCAGGTAGCTGGTTGACTCCAGCTCGGAGCAGTACACCAGTTTTCACAGGGCACAGTGTGCATGATGCAGGGGAATGTTTGAGGAGAATCTACAGATAAAGGGAATAAAGAATATGATGGGATGAGATGAGGTCTGGCTGAGAGCTGACCTGAGCATGGACTCATTTTGTTGAACAACATTCCAGTAAACTTCATTCAATGTGTTTTCTAATGGAAGTGTCTGCAGATTCAGAGCTTCTTCATTAAATAAAAGATATGGGCACAGGAACCACTTCTCCATTTCAGTGGAAACTCAATACTGGAGGTGATTGGATCTGGTTGTGTGCTGTTGGTTATCATTTGGTGCAGTTTCTCCTCAACAAACTGTACACATAACGACAAAAACATTGAGCTGGAATGTAAGCTGTGATTTCAGGAGCTGGAAATCAGCAGTTGAGGGCAGTTTAAAAACCAATGCTATAAATCAGGAACAAAAACAGAAGTTGCCTGAGAAGCGCAGCAGCTCTCAGCATCTGTGAAGAAGAAATCAGAGCTAATGTTTCGGGTCTGGTGACCCTTCCTCAACTGATGGTAGCTAGGAAAACATCAGTTTATATGCAGAAAATAGGCAGGCGGGTGAGGTGGAGTGTAGGATATCGGATAAAGGATAGAGCCCAAAGAGAGAGAGAGAGAGAAGAGCTTTGGATAGACAAAGCAATTGATAACAATCTGAGTGGGAGTGTGAATAGTTGTTAATGGGGAGTGTTAGTCACTAACAATAGGTAGTGTGTGATGGCAGGCTATGTGATAACAAGGCCTGGTGTGTGGGGTAGGGGGCTGGGACATGGGAGAGGTCAGACCCTAAAATTATTGAACTGTGTATAGAGTCCGGAGGGCTGCAGTGTCCCCAAGTGGAAATGAGGTATTGTTCTTCCAGCTGATGCTGAGCTTCACTGGAGCACTGCAGTAAGCACGAGACAGGCCTTTTGGCCAAGGAGCAGGGTGATGTGTTAAAGTGGCAGACAAGGGGTAGTTCAGGTTTTTTTTGCGAGCAGAATGTAGGTGTTGTGTGAAGCAGTCACCCAATCTACATTTTTGTTTCCCCATGTAGAGGAGACCACGTTGTGAGCAGCGAATGCAGTAGGCTAGATTCTGGGAAGTGCAGGGCAAGTGTTGCTTCACCTGGAAACTATGTTTGGGCCCTTGGATAAATGGGCAGGTGTTGCATCTTTGCCAGTTGCAGGGGAAAGTGCTGTATGGCTGTCACGGGTGCAAGGGTTGGTGTTGGGAGTGAAGGAAGCGGGGCCAGGGTGTCCTAGAGGGAACAGTTCCTGCGGAAGGTGGTCAAGGGAGAGGAGGGGAATATGTGTCTGGTAGTTGCATCTCGCTGGAGGTGGCAGAAATGGGGCCTGGTGATCTTCTGGATGTGGATGCTGGTGGGGTGGTAGGTAAGGATAAAGGGAACCCTATCGCTGTTGTGGGAGGGAAGAGAAGGAAGTGCAGGAGATGGGTCAGACCTGGTTGAGGGCCCTGTCGCTAACAGTGCTGAAGAATCCTCTGTTGAGGAAGAAGGTGGGCATTTTGAGGCTCACTTGGCAAAATTGGCCTCATTTGAACATGTGCAACTGAGGCGGAGGAACTGAGAATGGGATGGAGTCTTTACAGGAAGGAGGGTGTGAGGATGTATAGCCCAGGTAGCTGTGGGAGTTGGTGGGTTTATAGTAGATATTAGTGGCCAGTCCATTCCCAGAAATGGAAACAGATGTTGAGGAAGGGAAGGGAGGGGTCAGATCAGGTGAAAGTGAAGGCAGGGTGGAAATTGGAAGCGAAATCGATGAACTTTTCCAATTCTGGATGAGGAGAGGAAGCAGCGCCGATATCATCGATTTTTGGAGAAAGAGTTGTGGGTTGGGGACTGAAATATGACTGGAACATGGTTCATTGCTTTGTTTGGGAGAGACAGATGAATAATTCCGTTGAAGAATAACAGAAAACTTGCAGTGAATTATTTTTGGCAACAGCCTATAAATGATTGGAGCTGCTGCTGCTCCCATGTGTGCTGGTGATGTACGTACATTGGATTCCACCCGTGTGGGTTCTGGTGCTATCACTGGGTCACGCTTACTTTGCCTGTTTGTTGCTGAACCTGCCTTCCTGTCTCTGTCCTTTTCTACAGCAAGTGATCCGTGTCTATAGCCTCCCTGACGGTACCTTCAGCTCTGAAGAAGAAGACGAGGAGGAGGAGGACGAGGATGACGAAGAGGAAGATGGCACACAGTGATGCAAAGCTTTGATAGTCGCAGAATTGTTTCGGCCATGTCTTGCCAGCACTACATTCAGAGTTTTACCCGTCATGTAGCAAGGCAAGCGATGACTACAAGCGACTTGTGCACTCAATCAAAACAAAACAGTTCTGAAATGCTACCTTTGAAGGTTTTGGTTAAAAACAAACATCTGTTGGTGTAGCGGTCATGCTTCTCTGGTCCATCTTCACAATTGGCATCCTTGTAGATCAGTGTTACAATGTGTGCGCGCTCTCTCGCTCTACATTCTCTTTTTCTTTCTCTCGCAACTCTATCCATTCCCATTTTACAATAACCATCATCATCCACACCCACCCACACAGACACACACCCCCTCCCCACACAACTACTCTAGGTTTCTAACATCTGACAGTCCATTTGAGGCCAGTTTTTGGGGTACCCATCAGGGACTTAATAGAGCCTCTGCTTACTCCCAGGCTCGGGAACCCTTCGCCGTCTTGGAGTTGTGAGCTTCCGACAAGTTAATCTCCCACAGCTGCTTCCTGTTGGCCTGTACGTGAAAAATAGTTGAAGACACTTGATCGATCCGAGTCTGAGCATATGGCAAGCTTATGTGTCATGGGGTTTAAATTTGAGCCCTGACAGATGAATTTCTATGAAACTATTGGTAGGAGAATGTGGAATACTCCGAACTGGTGTGCAGAAGAACGTGTTTAATATCCTACAAAGTAAGCTTAGGGCAGATATAGGGGTGAGGAATCCGATCTGTTGGATCAGGTGCTGTAGATACAACTGGGTGCAGGACTGGCAGTGACGCCACTTAGTGGGAAGATTGGAAAGGTGCTCCAGGATGGGTTCATTCTGTCAGAGTTTGAAGCTGTTGAGCAGGGTTGGGGGTGGGGGGGATGCAGGGCCTGAGTCTATGTACAATTAAAAATTACAATAAAATGTTCCATTTTGAAGACTTTTGTTTTCCAGTTGTTTGGGGCAGTACTATGTGAGGGAGATTGATTGCATAGTCCCTTCTGTTTGTGGCACAGCCTCCTCATGCTCAGTAGAGCAAGTATCTAGTAAGTATGGGATCTGAACCTTGCACAGTTGAATAGCTGCCTAATTCTCCCTGCCATGCAGCCAGCTGAATGATGCCAGTGAGATGTGGAACTCCTGAGAGTCAAAACCACAGTCTACAAGTCAGGAGCGTGATGCACTTGTTTGGATAGATGCAGCTCCAACAACACTCGAGAAGCTCAGTACCACATCCACCACCTTCAGCAATTACTCCCTGCACTACCGACACTCAGGAGCAGGAGTGCTTGCTGTCTGCAAGACAAGCTGCAGAAGTTCACCAAACCCTTACACAACAGGGAGGTGATGGCCTGGTGCTATTATTGCTGGAGTGTTCATCCACAGACTGAGGTAACATTCCAAGGACTCTGGTTCAAATCCCACCACAGCAGGTGGTGGAATTTAGTAAAATATCTTGAATTGAGAGTCTAATGATGATCATGAATCCATTGCCAATTGTTGGACACACACAACCCACCAGGCTCAGTATCCTTTAGGGAGAGAAACTGCCGTCCTTACCTGGTCTGGCCTACATGTGACTCCAGACCCACAGCAATGTTGTTGATTCTTAGCTGGCCCATCATTTATTGCCCATCCCTATCTCCCGTAACAATTAAAAAAAAGCTAGTGTTTTTTGGCTTAGAGCAAGTAACATACTACCAAATTCCCTGATTCCTGCCAGCCACAGTTTAGCTTAATAGTCGCGATTTGTTCCTTTAATTTGAAGCTGGTTGCTGACTTGAAATTTTTTTTAAAAAGTTAATGTCACAGTAAGCAGCAAGTCTGTTAACTCCAACATTTTTCTGCTGATATTAGATTCTAGTTCTCATCCTGTTATGGTAAAGATCTTTATTGTAACAATATTAGACAGGTGACTGGAAAGAAAATTATTGGAAGACCCAACCAATTTGTGGTGGCTCATCATAGTCCTCAATTCCCTTAAAATTTATCTCCCTCTTTAAATACTTCGTGATCCAGCCTCCAGAACACTCAAGGGTAGAGAATTCCAGACATTCACTCCTCTCTGAAAGAAGAAATTCCTTCATATCTCGGTTTAAAATGAGTATGCCCTTGTGTAACTCTCTGTCCTTTGAGTTTAGTGGAAACAACATCTCAACATTGATCCTGTCAAGCCCCCTCCAGAATTTTGTATATTTCAATAAGATCACCCTTTATTTTTCTAAACCCCAATGAAGCTCTAATCTGTTTTAGCTGTTCTTGATAAGTACACTCCACCAACCCAGGGGTTGGCCTGGTGGATCTTATTTGACCTGTCTCCAATCTTGGTGTGTTCCCTAAATACAGGAATTTGCAACAGTACTGTGGGTGTAGCCTTGTCAATACACTGTGTAGCTGAAACATGACTTCCTAATGTTTAATCTCCAACCTGCTAGCAATGAAGAGTCAGAATTCCATTTGCTTTTAAAAGTACTTGCTGCACCTGTATGCCAACGTTTTGTGTTTCATACACAAACTACCTCCGATCCGTCTGCGCTGCACTTTTTTTTTTTGAGTCTGTCTCCATTTAATAGTCTGCCTTTGGATTCTTCCCACGTAAGTGCACAACCTCACACTTCCTGACATTAAACCCCATCTACCAAGTTTTTGCCCACTCACTCAATTGATCTGTATCTCCTTGTAGATTCCTTATGCCCTCATTGTAACATGCCCTGCCACAATGAAAGTTTTGATGAAGCTCCTTGAACAGGAACTAGACATTTCAAAGGGCAATTAAGAATCGATCACATTGCTGTGGGCCTGGTGTCACATGTGGGCAGACCAGGTAATTATGGCAGATTTCATTCCATAAGGAAGGTCAGACAACCAGATGGGTTTTAACAATACACAGGTAGAATTAGAATCAGATGTTATTGTGTGTGCTCAAGTGCAGGAGTACGGTGAAGTACAGTGCATAATGTTACCACTCCCGGTACCATCTTGTGTACAAAGATACCTGGGTACAAAATCTTAGTAATAGGTGGAAAAGTGAAGTTTTATTGTTGCTGACACTAGATATTTAATCCCACACTTAGTTATTTCTCTGGATTTTGATTTCCCCAGTTACCAAATGGAATTTGAGCCTTGCTTTCCGAGTTACTGGACCAGTCAGAGTGTAACAGCTCCCGACTTAACATGCATTTCTCACCAGGCAGTAAGTGAAGGAGAGAGGCATTGACAAATGCAATGTCTTGCTTTCTCATGTGTCTCTTTGGAAAGGGAACCTACTCCCTGTGAATATCAGTAACAAAAACTGAAAAATGCTGGGAAAGCTCACCAGGGCTGGCAGCATCTGTGGAGAGATGTTATTGAAGTAAATGATTTGAGCTCAATGACTGTTGTATAGCTCATCAACTCTGTTTCTGTCTCCACAGATGCCTTCAGAACGGCTGAGTTTCTCCAGCTCTTTCTGATTTTTATTTCAGATTTGCAGCTTCAGTGCCGATATCAGTACTGAAGTCACGAGCAGTAGCAATGTCTGTTTCTCATTTCTTATTTACAGAGCAGGAATGCAATTAATCCTGTCTGGAGGTCGGGTTACATTGTGGTAATTAAGAGGTGTGGTGCTGTATCGAGCAAAGCTCAGGACATTTTAGCCTGAACTTGTGATATGAGCATAAAGTTATTGAGAATAAGCATCATATTTGTAATGGGATTCTTGTGGATTAGACATTATCCTCTGTGTCCCAATGAAGTGGGTTGGTTATCTAGTCAGTCAGCTGTAATCTTTACAGTTTCCTAACCCACAGACCTGCTCACTCTGTAAACCCCTTGTTTAAATGTTAGAATTACAATCTCATAAAGAGATGAGCATTTTTCATGAGGATGTGGATGTCACTGGCTGGGCCCAGCATTTATTGCCCATCCCTAGTTGTTCCTTGAGAAGATGGGGGTGAGCTGCCATCTTGAACCGCTGCAGTCAATGTGCTGTAGGTTGACCCCACAATGCCCCAGGGGAGGGAATTCCAGGATTTTGACCCAGCGACACAGGGATGGTGACAAGTCAGGATGGTGAGTGGTTTGGAGGGGAACATGCAGGGGGTGATGTTCCCATGTATCTGCAGCCCTTGTCCTTCTAGATGGAAGTGGTTGTGGGTTTGGAAGGTACTGTCTGAGGATCTTTGGTGAGTTTCTGCAGAGCATCTTGTAGATGGTACACACTGCTGCGACTGAGCATCGCTGGTGGATGGGGGCACCAACCAAGCAGGGTAGTTAGGTCTGGATAATAACTGAAAGCCATTGAAAGAGATGTTACAAACACAGGCGCACACAAGCTCTCTCGGTGGAGGTATAGAAAAGCAGTTTTGGGTGTCGAGATGGGGATCTGGTGTCGGGATGCTGTATTTCTGGGTTTGGGTTGCGCACACCAGGGGGTCTCTTGGATATGACTGAGTCTGTTCTTCCCAGGAGCAGATGGTGAATATTTGCTGTTTAACTACATAGGGCATCACTGCTCAGCATGACTGTGTCCTCAACTGCTGCGCAGGCAGAAGCCCTAATGAACTATGATGCAGTGACTTATCAACTTTTGCATCATCAAATGGTGATGATGATAAGAACTGCCGATGCTGGAGTCTGAGATAACAGTGTGGAGCTGGATGAACACAGCAGGCCAGGCAGCATCAGAGGAGCAGGAAGGCTGACGTTTCAGGCCTGACCCCTTCTGAAGAAGGTGATGTCTGTACAGTAACACTGGACATTAATGCAGACACCCAGGTATTGTCTTGGTTGACCTGGCTCAAATCCTGCTGTTGCTGAAAGCAGACTTTGAATTCAATAACTACCTGGTAATAAGAATCTGACAATGACCGTGAAACCATTTCCAGTTGTTGTTGTAAAAACCCATCTGGTTCACTAATGCCCTTTTAGGGTAGGAAGCTGCTGTCCTTACATGTGACTGCAGACCCACAGAGATTGATTCTCAATTGCCTTCTGGACTGTTACGGTTGGGCAATTAATGCCAGCAATGCCCACAAAGCTGGTCAGCGTGGATGAGTTGGTTCGAAAGATCTGTTTCTGTGCTGTATGACTGACTGTATGCTGTGAATATGAAAAACGTTTGTAGCCAGTGAGGCAAAGGTGCTATACAAATGCAGGGGTGTGTTTCCCTGTAACCTCTTTATCCCACTCCTGCTTTGCATTGCTTCAGACCTTGAGGTTTCCAGCCTCTGCTGTCCAACCGTCTGTAAATTCACATAAACATCTGAAAAAGCATTCAGTGGCTGAGAAATGAAAGTGCAGAGATTCTGTCCCTCAGACCTACCGAGCTGCAGGTGCATGAATGGGAAGTGTAGCAGCAGTGGGAACGTCACAAAGAGGTGGGTGACATCAGGGAGCTCTGTGTGTCAGAGAGTGTGACAGACACATCTCACCCAGTCTGTAGGATGGCTCCTCTCGGAGCCACTGTCATGGCTGGGCACTTGATGCTTTTCTGCCTCCTGTCCAGTTCACCAGCCTGCAGCTGGTACAGGCAGGCACTGAGACTCCATTATTACTCAGTTGGGAGAGCCTCCGGGTTACTGCGGGGTATCCAACATTCACAGTATACCCGATTGGGGTGGGATCAAAGAGGGCACCACTGGAGACCTGGCAAGGCTTGGGATCTTCTTGGCACAGGATTGGCAGCACGCAGCAATGGGTGGAAGACTGTGATGGTGACATTTCCCTTCTGTTAGTTGTTCAGGAGGGTTAGTACCAACTGGGTCTTAGCATCGGAGTTACAGACTCGCCAGGTTCCAGTGGCAGTAAGATCTCTGAACCGCAAAATACTCGGCTCGTAGCCTGACCAAGGACAGGCTCCGAGCCGATTATCAGCGAGTGCCCACTGGATAATGTGCCAGCAGTGGGTGGGTGGGGCAAGAGGCGGAGGGAGAGAGTGTGTGTGTGTGTGTGTGTGTGTGTGTGTGTGTGTGTGAGAGAGCGTGTGTGCAGAGGTTCGCACTGCTGCCTCACAGCACCAGGGGCGCTGGTTCGATTCCACCCTCAGATGACTGTCTGTGTGGAGTTTCCACATTCTCCCTGTATCTGTATGGGTCTCCTCCGGGTGCTCCGGTTTCCTCCCACAGTCCAAAGATGTGCAGGTTAGAGTGGATTGGCCATGGAAAATTATCCCATTGTGTCCAGGGATATGCAGACTAGATGGGTTAGCCATATGGAATGCAGGGTTACAGGATATGGAAGGGGGTTGGTGTTGGGTTTGGAGGGGGGATGCTGTTCGGAGGGTCAGTGCTGACCTGATGGGCCAAATTACCTCTCTCCACTCAATGAGGATTCTATAAGTAAGACAGTGCAGGTGTGTGCACGAGAGTGGACTTGTGCATGTTCCTCTGTGAAGTAACCAAATGAGCTTCCCCACATGGTTGAATAGCCTAGGATTTTATACTGGCTGTTGGAGAATGGAGGGGGTGCCAGTGAGCCTCAGCTCCATATTCAGGAGAGTTGAAGGGATGAGGCAGGGATGTGTGGAGCAAGAAATTATTATTCAGCACTGAGAAGTGAGCAGTGGAGTACTTTTTTCTCTAAGAGGACGTTCTATTGCAGATGTGTGTGAAGGAAGTCGCTGCCCAATTAAACAGCTGTGCCACCATCAGCCGTCACCGGTAAAGCTGCTATCCCACCCGACCTTTGGTCCTAAAACCTGTGACCCCCAGGAACACTGAGCAAGGAAGGCCAGGGATCAGGAAACAGGAGAGACAGAGCTTGAAGAGGAGGACCAGAAACGGCGAGTGTGCTGATCCTCAAGCTGTGAACAATGCCTGTTACTGTCATCCCAAAACCCAGCGTGTGTTGTGTTGTCTGACCTGTGATTAGTTATTTAATCGTTAGCTGTAATTGTGGAGCTTCAGCTGCTTTAGAAGGGGAATGTTGAATATTCAGACTTGGACGTAGGTGAGGGGAAGTTTGAGAAACACCCGAAATCTGGAAGGATATCCTGATAGGGTTGGGGGAGTGGGGAGAAGCAGAATTAACAGCAGCATGGATTTGATGGGCTGAATGGCCTCTGCCTGTGCCCTGCTCTGTGTTATTTAATCTGGAGAAGTGTGCTGCAATTCATTTTTGGTAGAGGAGACATTCCTCAAAAAAACACACACAGGACATTAATGATTAAAGTTCTCCATATTTCTGAGACCCAAATTGGAGGCAACCAATGAGATTTATAATTCGTGATATAATTCGTCTGGGTTAGGAAGGGAGTGGTCAGCTCTGATTCTAGTTCTTGGTCTCCCATCAGCTGTTACAGCTCCTTGAAAGAACACTCCAGTTCATCTCATTCAGCGCCCTCCACCCCCCTCCCCCCACACTCCCGCTTTTCTCATGAAGACCTACAAATTTGACAAAGTTCCAATTGAATCTGCAGCTAGTGTCCCTTCAGGCAGTGTGTCCCAGATCACAGCAACCCTTGGTATGGAGAGAGTTCCTCACTGGGTGGAAGTGATTTTCTAAACGGTGAGAAAATTCGTAAAGCGAAGTACAAAGGGATCTGGGAGTGTTGGCCCAGGCTTCTCTAAAGGTTAACTTGCAGGTAGAGTCCGTGATTAAGAAAGCGAATGTAATGTCGTCATTTATCTCAAGAGGGTTGGAATATAAATGCAGCGATGTGCTTCTGAGGCTTTATAAAGCTCTAGTTATGTCCCATTTAGAATACTGTGTCCAATTTTGGGCCCCACACCTCAGGAAGGACATACTAGCCCTGGAGCGTGTCCAGCGGAGATTCACAGAAATGATCCCTGGAATGGTAGGTTTAGCGTACGATGAATGGCTGAGGATCCTGGGATTGTACTCATTAGAGTTTAGAAGGTTGAGCGGAGATCTAATAGAAACTTACAAGGTAATGTATGGCTTAGAAAGGGTGGACACTGGGCAGTTGTTTCCGTTAGGAGGGGAGACTAGGACCCGTGGGCACAGCCTTAAAATTAGAGGGGGTAGATTTAAAATGGAAATGAGACGACATTTCTTCAGCCAGAGAGTGGTAGGCTTGTGGAATTCATTGCCATGGAGTGCAGTGGAGGCCGGGACGTTGGATGCCTTCAAGGCAGAGATCAACAAATTCTTGATCTCAGAAGGAATCAAGGGCTACGGGAAGAGTTGAGGGAAGTGGTGTTGAAATGCCCATCAGCCATGATTTAAATGGCAGAGTGGACTTGATGGGCCGAATGGCCTTACTTCCACTCCTATGTCTTATGATCTTATTACTCTTGGTCTGAGGGGACCCATTGGAGGTGAAATTCCCGTAGTATGTTGATGTGGTGTGTCTCGTTCTTCTGTGAGCTGGAGCCTAATTGTGTCAGTATTACTGAAGAAGCAGCGTGAATTTACCTCCTCAGCAAAATGATGATTGACAATAAAATCTGTGAAATAAAAGTTGTTGCAATTTCACAGCTTTGGTTCATCACAAAAAACTCCTCTCTTCCGCGGCAGACACTGTGATTGGAAGGATTAAGAATGAACCGGGAACCCTTGACTATTATCTCCATCTTTACACTGATGTGGAGATGCTGCTGTTGGATTGAGGTCAGAAGTCACACGACCCCGGGGTATAGTCCAATAGCTTTATTTGAAATGCCAAACGTTCGGAGCGCTGCTCCTTCATCAGGTGAGAGACTGTGCTCTGAAAGCTCGTGATTTCGAATAAACCCATTGGACTATAACCTGGTTAAGATAACAAAGTGTGGAGCTGGATGAACACAGCAGGCCAAGCAGCATCTCAGGAGCACAAAAGCTGACGTTTCGGGCCTAGACCCTTCATCAGAGAGGGTTCGGGTTCGGGGACAAAGGGGACAAACAGGTTAGAGAGTGATAATGGGTGAGTGATAATGGGAACTGCAGATGCTGGAGAATCCAAGATAACAAAGTGTGGGGCTGGATGAACACAGCAGGCCAAGCAGCATCTAAGGAGCACAAAAGCTGACGTTTCGGGCCTAGACCTGTCATCAGAGAGGGAGTAGGCCATTCGGCCCTTCAAGCCAGCACCACCATTCATTATGGTCATGGCTGATCATCCACAGTCAGTATCCTGTTCCTGCCTTTATGTAACGGATTCTGACTAAGACCATCGCTCATGTGCAAACTATGACAAAACCAGACAACTTAAATGGAACAAGAACAGTCATTACACTCGCTGCTAACCATTTTCACACCACGGCTTAAAAACAACTCAGCTGACTGCTTCTGGCACATGTCCCCACTCAGGACCACACTGCCCTCCAATCCACAACATACAGACATTTGCTGCAACACAGTGCCACACTGGACCATATGGTCATTATTACCCTGTAATTCTCGAGGAGGAGGAATTTCCTACAGCTAGGGACAATGTCAACGTGTCTTGAAGAAGAGCATTTCTGAGCCTGGAGTCCATAATCCAGGCTGACCCTTCAGTATGAGGGAGTGTTGGAGAACTGCACTCATGGATGGTCAGTGCTGAGGGAGTGCCGCACTGTCGGAGGGTCAGTGCTGAGGGAGTGTCGCACTGTCAGAGGGTCAGTGCTGAGGGAGTGCCGCACTGTCGGAGGGTCAGTGCTGAGGGAGTGGGCACTGTCGGAGGGTCAGTGCTGAGGGAGCGGGCACTGTCGGAGGGTCAGTGCTGAGGGAGCGGGCACTGTCGGAGGGTCAGTGCTGAGGGAGCGGGCACTGTCGGAGGGTCAGTGCTGAGGGAGCGGGCACTGTCGGAGGGTCAGTGCTGAGGGAGTGCCGCACTGTTGGAGGGTCAGTGCTGAGGGAGCGGGCACTGTCGGAGGGTCAGTGCTGAGGGAGCGGGCACTGTCGGAGGGTCAGTGCTGAGGGAGTGGGCACTGTCGGAGGGTCAGTGCTGAGGGAGTGGGCACTGTCGGAGGGTCAGTGCTGAGGGAGCGGGCACTGTCGGAGGGTCAGTGCTGAGGGAGCGCCGCACTGTCGGAGGGTCAGTGCTGAGGGAGCGGGCACTGTCGGAGGGTCAGTGCTGAGGGAGCGGGCACTGTCGGAGGGTCAGTGCTGAGGGAGCGGGCGCTGTCGGAGGGTCAGTGCTGAGGGAGCGGGCGCTGTCGGAGGGTCAGTGCTGAGGGAGCGGGCGCTGTCGGAGGGTCAGTGCTGAGGGAGCGGGCGCTGTCGGAGGGTCAGTGCTGAGGGAGTGGGCGCTGTCGGAGGGTCAGTGCTGAGGGAGTGGGCGCTGTCGGAGGGTCAGTGCTGAGGGAGCGGGCACTGTCGGAGGGTCAGTGCTGAGGGAGTGGGCACTGTCGGAGGGTCAGTGCTGAGGGAGCGCTGCACTGTCGGAGGGTCAGTGCTGAGGGATGGTCAGTACTGAGGGATGGTCAGAACTGAGGGAGTGCCACACTGTGCCAGCATCAATAATGGGGGAGTGCCGTATTGTCGGAGCGACCTGTCTCGTAACTATTTTGGAAGAAACAGAAGGTAATATTCTGAACAATTATTAATCCTCAACAATAAAGACAGGTAGAGTGTTTGATCCTCTCTTTTTCTCATTCTGGATTGTCGTTGTGTGAAGATTTGTCTGATGTTGCTTACTTCATCAGAAGGAAGGTATCTTTTGGTGCAGTGGTAGCGTCACTAGCTCTGAGCCAGGAGACCCACATTCGAGTCCCACTTGCTGCAGAGCTGTGTAATAACATTGCTGTGCTGGGTTGATGGGAAAATAGCTATGAAATGCTTTGGGATAAGCTATGGGCTGGAAAGATTATTTTTCATGGAAATCCTTTCTCATGTTGCAAAGTTAAGTCTCCAGACAAAAGTATCCGATCTCAGCCTTCCAATGGTTAAACCTGCATTGTTAATTTTCGTACTATAGAGCTCACGTAATTTAGTGTAATACTTTTTCTCATTAACACAGTAGATGTTTTGCGATGTATCCAGGCAGAGCAGAAACTAACAGGAGCCAACAAGGAGTTTGAGGGAAGCCACAGGAGCTTGACAGCGGGATACAGTGAGGAGCTAACGAGACGCTTAGCAATGGGTGACACAGACATGGGGTTTATCAAAACAAATAAACAATATCTGAGAGAAGTCAAGTTTGCAACTCCAAGCTGGAGAGAAGTGTCGGAGAATCAGATGCAGAGTCATACAGGTATAGATTCATAGAGCTGTACAGCATGGAAATGGACCCTTCAGTCCGACCAGATATCCTAAATTAATCTAGTCCCGTTTGCCAGCATTTGGCCTGTATCCCTCCAAACCCTTCCTATTCATATACCCACCCAGAAGCCTTTTAAATGTTGTCATTGTACCAGCCTCCACCACTTCCTCTGGTTATGTACACACAACTCTGTGTGAAAAAGTTGCCCCCAGGTCCCTTTTAAATCTTTCCCCTCTCACCTTAAATCTATGTCCCTCTAGTTTTAGACTCCCTACCGGGGGAAAAGACCTTGTATATTCACCCTATGCATACCCCTCATGATTTTACTAACCTCTGTAAGGTGACCCCTCAGCCTCCAACGCTCCAGGGAAAATAGTCCCAGCCTATTCAACATCTCCCTATGGTTCAAACCCTCCAACCCCGGCAACATCCTTGTAAATGTTCTCGAGTTCAATGCCTATAAGTGTAGAGGAGGCAATTGAAGAATCAAGAGGGGCATTGCATGGTGAATTCATAAGAAACATTGAGCAGGATTACAGGGTAAAGGCAGGAGGTTGGAACTAAGTCAAAATGCTCCGAGAGAAAGTACAGATATGATGGGCTGAATGACAACTGTCTGCAGTGTAACCGAATTCTGTGATTCTGTGCAAACAACTTTTCCTTTTCAATGAGAATTATTGCTCTTCCCTTTGCAGAATGTCTTTCCACACCCAGAGATGCTCCAAGAATTATTGATCTATCTCTTGGAATCAGACACCGCAATGAGCCCAGAGCAATGTCAGAAATCACACGACACCAGGTTATAGTCGAATAGGTTTACTTGAAATCACAAGCTTTCGGAGAACTGCTCCTTGGTCAGGCTCCTTGTTCACCTGATAAAGGGGCTATGCTTCGAAAGCTTGTGATTTCACATAAACCTGTTGGTCTATAACCCGGTATCGTGTGATTTCTGACTTTGTCCACCCCAGTCCAACACCAGCACTTCCACATCATGATTGAAGTGGAAACATCAAGAGGTGTTTTGAAAACACAGCTGTGTGTTTCCTGATTTTGTTGATATTTTATGTCAGCTTTGAGATTCTGGCCTGTAAGTGTGAAAGTGGTTAGAAAGTGTTGGGAAGCTGAAACACAAGGAACACTCAGACACAAATTTCTTGCAGTGACACTGAGCGGGATTGGAACAGGGATTTCTGGAAAATTGGCTTTAATGAAGTTGCAAGTGTAAATCAGGGTCAAAGCAGCAAAAAGGGTCATCACCACAGGAGATATTATCGTCTATCCCAGGTCAGAGGACATAAAACATTTCATGGGGAGATATCCCCAGGGTCCTGGAACTGCATTCCATCTTCCCACCAGCCAGGGATCTGTGCACAAAATAGCTGACTTGATTTGGTTACATCAAAAACACTGCTCTTCTGTCCAATGATGATTGTGTTCTCTGTCGAATTATTATCATTTTCTTGTCCATTTTGTTGAGATTAACAAATCTCTGTCCTTACTGAATCTAAACTCCCACAGGCTGATGGGTTCCTTTTCATTCCTGTCACTTCCAAACACCCTCCACCCCCCCAGTGGCTTTCTCACATTTATTTCCAATCTTGACGCTATGGAATGACTGGTTTAATATCCTCTTGTCAATTCCTCAGCTTGTTTATTTGTCGTCAGTGCTGTAGAGACGATTAAACTGAACCGTCTCAGAGCAAGAAGAACATTACTGCTGTGATCCTCTTCATCTCAGATAAACAAGTTTTAATCCAACAGGCGAAGAGATAGAAAGATATAGATAGAGAGACAGATGGATGAAGAGATAAAGATAGATGAAGGTAGACAGAGAAATGCAACACAATAGATAAATTAGATATAGATAGAGAGATAGAGATAAAGATAGATGGAGAGTTAAAGAGAGATACAGATAGACACACATATACATAAATATATATCAAGAAGATAGATAGATGGAGAGAGAGTGAGAGGGAGAAAAATTTATGATCACCTTAACTTGTATATCCCTATATTGGAAGTGGTATAGGTATGTGAAGATCCAACTTGAAATTCCCACCATTGCCAAAAGAAGAATGTGATGGAAATTGAAGAGGAGTGAGGCAGGAACAGAGGAGAGTGTGTGGCCAAGTTTTCATCACAGAGAGGTTCAGGGCTCGAGTCAGCCGCTCATTACGGCTGTTAGCTCCCTCTAATGGACAGGCTTTTAATTATGGCTGGCTTGCTTCTGTTGCTGAGCAAACTTATCTCTTACATTTAAAAAGCGCCTTTTAAACAACAAAACTCCCACAAGACTGTAAAGTATAGTAACACAATTATGCTATTCAACCCCCTGAGTCTGTTCCACTGTTCAATCATGGCTGATATGTTTCTCAATCCCATTCTTCTGCCTCTCCCCCAACTGTTGATCCCCTTACTAATCAAAACTTATCTATCTCTATCCTAAATACACTCAATGACTTGGCCTCCACATCCCTCTGCATTAATAAGTTCCACAGAAACACCACCCTCTGGCTGAAGAAATTCCTCCTCATCTCAGTTCTAAAGGGTTATCCCTTAACTCTGAGGCTCTGCCCTCAGGTCCTCGTCTATCCTACTGGTGGAAACATCTTCTCCACATCCACTCTACCCGTGCCTCTCGGTATTCTCTAAGTTTCAATCTGGCCCCGCCTCATTCTTCTAAATTCCACAATGTACAGACCCAGAGTTCTCAAGCATTCCTCATATGACAAGTCCTTCATCCCTGGGATCATTCTTGTAAACCTTCCAAGGCCAACATATCCTTCCTTAGATACAGGCCCAAAACTGCTCACAATATTCCAAATGCAGTCTGACCAGAGCCTTTTAAAGCCTCAGCAGTGCATCCCTGCTCTTGTATTCTCGCCCTCTCAAAATGAATGCTAACATTTGCCTTCCTAACTGCCAAATCACCCTGCACTTTAACTTTAAGAGAACTAGAACTAAGAGAACTCCCTGAACTAGGAATCCCAAGTCCTTTTGTGCTTGAGAATTCCAAAGCCCTCCTCCATTGAGAAAATAGTCTGTGCCTCTTTTCTTCCTTCAAAATGTATAATCCCACACTTTCCCACATTGTATTCCATCAGCCATTTCTTTGCCCAATGTCCTAGCCTGTCCAAGTCCATCTGCAGCCTCCTGGCTTCCTCAACACTACCTGTCCCTCCACCTATCTCTGTGTCAGCTGCAAACTTAGCAACAGGCCCTTCACCCCCATCATTAATGTAGAATGTGAATAGTTGTGATCCCAACATTACCCCCAGCGGAACTCCATTAGTCACTGGCTGCCATCCTGGAAAAGACCCCTTTATCCCCACCCTCTGCCTTCTGCCAGTCAGCCAATCCTCTATCCATGCCAGTACCTCGCCCCTGTTGCCATCGGCTCTTACCTTAGTTAGCAGCCTCCTGTACTGCACTCTGCCAAAGACCTTCTGGAAATCCAAATAGATCACATCCACTGGCTCTTCCTTGTCCTACTGGCTCATTACGTCCTCAAACAATTTTTACAGATTTGTCAGGCATGACCTTCCCCTGATGGAGCTGTGCAGATTCAGCCCTATTTTACCATGCACTCCCAAATACCCCTCAACGATGGATTCGAAAATCTTAGCAACAGCTGGGGTCAGGCTCACCAGCCTTCAGTTCCCTGTCTTCTGACTCCCTCCCTTCTTAAACAGGGGTGTTACATTAGCCATTTTCCAGTCCTATGGGACTCTCCCTGACTCCAGTGTTTCCCGAAAGATCACCACTAATGTCTCCTCTACCTCCCCAGCTATCTCCTTCAGAACTCTGGGATGTGGTCTATCCTGGTCACGGTGATTTATCCACCTTCAGACCTTACAGCTTCCCCAGCGCCTTCTCTTTAGTGATGGTCACTACACTCCCCTCTGTCCCCCTGAACTCTCCTGAAGTTCTGGTGCGCTGCTGATATCTTCCTCTGTGAAAACAGACGCAAACTACCGACTACATTTCTGAAGAAGGGTTTAGGCCTTCACCATCAGCTTTCCTGCTCCTCTGATGCTGCTTGGCCTGCTGTGTTCATCCAGCTCTACACCATGTTATCTGCAAACTCCCTGTTCAGTTCCTCTGCCATTTCTTTGTAACCCATTACTATTGCTCTAACCTCATTTTCCTGTCACCCAATGGCCACTTTGGCTTCTCCTTTACCTTAAATGTGTAGATAAAAATAAATTCTTGCGATTTTCTCTTATATTATTAACTAGTTTACCCTCATATTTCACCTCTTCCTCCCTTATTCCTGTTTTCGTTGTCCCCTGCTGGTTTTTAAAGGCTCCCCAATCCTCTGGCCTCCCACTAATCTTCACCACATTGTGTGCTTTCCCTTTTGTGTTTATGCTGTCCCTGACTCCCCTTGTCAGCCATGGTTGCCTTGACCTCCCCTCGGTATGTTTCTGCTTCCTTGGGATTAATTTCTGCTGTGCCTCGTCAATTATCCCCCAAAATCTCCTGCCCTTACTGCTCCACCATCTTCCCTTCCAATCAACTCTGGCCAGCTCCTCCCTCATATCTTTGTACTTACCTTTACTCAAATGTAACACCGTGACTTCTGATTCCAGCTTCTTCCTCTCAAACTGCCGGGTCAATGCTATCAGATAATGGTCACTGCCCCCAGGGGGTTCCTTCACCTTCACCTCCCTAATCAGGTCTGTCTCATTACACATCACCAAATCCAGTATTGCCTGTTCCCTAATGGAACATAAGCTGCTCCTAAAACCATCTCAAAAACAGCCCACAAAATCATTTTAGTGATAATGGGAACTGCAGATGCTGGAGAATCCAAGATAATAAAATGTGAGGCTGGATGAACACAGCAGGCCAAGCAGCATCTCAGGAGCTTCATCTCTGATGAACGGTCTAGGCCCGAAACGTCAGCTTTTGTGCTGAGATGCTGCTTGGCCTGCTGTGTTCATCCAGCTCCACACTGTGTTATCTCCCATTACGGTCTGTTTTCCCTTTGCTGTTCCTGAACTCTACCCACACAGAAAATGTGCTATCCCAACCTATATCACCTTTTGCTATCAACTTACTTTCATTTTTTACTGACGACAACTCTGCCTCCTCTGCCCATCCTCCTGATAGGATGTGTATCCTTGGATGTTTAGTTCCCAGCGCTGATCCTCTTACAGCCACATCTCTGTGATACCCGCAACATCGTACCTACCAATTTCAGTGTGTGCTACATGTTCATTTCCCTTATTTTGTATACTGTGTCCATTTAACACCCTCAGTCCTGCATTGACCAGCCTCCTTCTCATTGTTATCCCCTTATTTGCTGTGCCTGAAGTTAAATTCCTGACCGTTTCCACACTATCTGTCCTGTTACTTGTTCTGGAAACTTTAGTTAAAGTGAGAACAGAGTTCAGCAGAGGTTATTAAACTTCCTTATGACTATCTTATTCAGCCATTCTAGATAACAAAGTGTGGAGCTGGATGAACACAGCAGGCCAAGCAGCATCATTATTCAGCCATTCTGCTTGGATCCTGGTCACAGGTCGAGTTTGCCCTGACAGTACAGTTCCTTCCTTTTTTTAAAATTCATTCACAGGATGAGGGTGTTGCTGGCTAAGTAGCATTTATTGCCCATCCCTAACTGCGCAGAGGGCAGTTGAGAGTCAACCACATTGCTGTCGGTCTGGAGTCACATGTAGGCCAGGTAAGGATAGCAGATTTCCTTCCCTAAAGGGGCATTAGTGAACCAGATGGGTTTTCCCCCAACTATCAGCAATGGATTCATAGGTCATCATAAGACTGTTAATTCCAGATATTGTATTGAATTCAAATTCCACCATCTGCCATGGCAGGATTCGAACCCAGGTCCCCAGAACATTATCTGATCTCTGGATTAACAGTCCAGCGATAATACCACTAGGTCATTGGCTCCCCATCCTGTCCCAATACTGATGCCAGTGATCCACAAGATGGAACCCTTTGTCCTGCTTTAACCACTCTTTTAACCACGTTTACTTTCCAAATCTCTTCTCTTTGCTAATTTGCACAAGGCTCAGGTACTAACCCAGAGATTACAAAATCTGAGGACCTGCTTTCTTAAAAAAAAACGCTCCTAATACCTGATATTCCCCAAACGTTACCTGCTTTTGCCAATCTTATTGGTGCCAACATGGACCAAAACATCCCAGGCGTTTTCACAGGACATTACTAAACAAAATGTGACCTCCCTACCTTGCTGTCTACATTCAACTTTACTGGCTCCATCCCCGCCTCTTTGACTTGTCTGTCTCCTCTCCACCTATCTTCTTCTCTATCCATCTTCAATCTGCCTCCCCCTCTCTTCCTATTTACCTCAGAACCTCCTTCCCCTCCCCCATTTCTGATGAAGGGTCCAGGCCCGAAACATCAGCCTTCCTGCTCCTAAGATGCTGCTTGGCCTGCTGTGTTCGTCCAGCTCCACACCTTGTTATCTCAGATTCTCCAGCATCTGCAGTTCCTATTATCTCTGTGACATCAGACCAGATGTTTAAGGCTGGAAACCAAATTCTTGGACAGAGAGGAAGGTTTTAATGACCATCTTAAAACAGGAGAGAGAGGCAGAGTGGGGTTGGGTTGAAATTCCAGACCTCAGGACCCAAGCAGCTGAAAACATGGCCATTAATAGCTAAGCAAACTGATATCGGGAATGTGCAAAGGGGCCAGGATTGGAGGAGTTCAGGGAGCTTGGAGGATTGTAGAGATGGAGGAATTTACAGATACAGAAGGGAATAACAGCATGGAACGGTTTGGAAAAATGGATGAGAATTTTAAAAATAATACTTCATTTGACTGGGAAAGCAATGACAAATAATGATACAGAAAAGCTGATGACCATTCAGCCCCTCATGTCTGCTAGCTCTCTGGAAAGCATTCCAACTAATCCTAGTCTTCACTCCCTCCCTCACAGTCTCAGAGGCTGAGGGTGACCTTATAGAGGTTTATAAATTAATGATGGGCACAGATAGGGTGAATAGCCAAGGTCTTTCACCCAGGGTAGGGGAGTCCAAAACTAGAGGGGCATAGGTTTAAGGTGAGAGGGGAAAAATTTAAAAAGGATCTGCAGCGCAATGTTTTCACCCAGAGGGTGGTCTGTGTATGGAATGAGCTGCCAGAGTAAGTGGTGGGGGCTGATACAATTACAGCATTTAAAAGGCATCTGGATGGGTACATGAACAGGAAGGGTTTAGAGGGATATGGGCTAAATGCTGGCAAATGGGACTAGAGTAATTTAGGATATCTGGTCAGCATGAACATGTTGGACTGAAGGGTCTGTTTCTGTGCTGTACAGCTCTACATCTCTATTCCCATTCCAAAGGCTCAGATCAAATATGCTTCGAGTTCCTTTTCAGGCAGCAAGTTTGTTATTGCAGCATTCTGCCATGGGAAAACAAACCTCATCAAAATTATGGAAAGCTTTGCTAGAACAGATACATAAGAGAGGATGTTTCCTCTTGTGGGGAAGATAATCAGCTGAGGCTGTCAAAATAGTAGTCAGCAAGCAATCCAACCAATATTCAGAAGAAATCTCTTTGCACAGACAGCAGTGAGTGGGTGAGGCAAATTCTCCAGGTGAACTTAAGGGGTAGGGAGATGATGATTTGTGGGAGAGGGGAATCAGGGTTGTGGGCTTAGAGAAGAAAAATATGGGAGGAAACTGGAGTGCAGCATAAACACCAACATGGGCTGGTCAGGCTGAATAGCCTGTAAATCCTCACCTTGCTTCACATAATTATCTAAAATCAGTCTCCTACAGATTCTGATGCCACCGGAAACGACCATCCACAAACTCCCAGCCAGAATGTGTAACGTTCTCAGAGCAGCCTATAAAAATCAGAATGGGAAAATATTGGGGAAGACACATGTACATCACCAAGTCTGCCACCTTCTATCCTGGCAACAATGCCCAGAGAGAGGGTGCGAGCGTCAGAAAGAGGGGGCGAGAGTTGAGAGGAACAGAGAGAGGGGGATGGGAAGAAATACACAAGAAGCCATTTTATCTACTTGAAACATTTTATTGAGAATCACAATTTTACAGATAAATAATTAATATCTGCTCAACATACCACAAACACAGGCTGCATTGTGTGCGACACACACAACAGCCGCAACAATAATATAGAGACACAGGTCTCCATGTTATACACAATTAATTCTATACACAATGCTACACACAGTTTGCAATAAGTTAGTGGCTAGTGCAGTATGTTGTCTGGTGGAAGGAGAGTCCAGGATTGGACACACAGTGACATACTGGGGCTGGTTCACACTCATAACATTCCTTTTACCCTCAATTACTCCAGGGATGATTGGAATGGGACGAATCTGATGAGCAGCAATGTGATGAGGCTAAGTTTAAGCCCAGCAGATGACACACTGGGACAGAACACACTCCCAGCAGGGCTCAGCAAATCCCAACAATACTCGACAGCATCTCCAGCCCCAGGCTAACCTATCCCTTTACATACCCCTGACATTTTGAGGTAACTGTTGCCAAGGGAGGGAGCCAATTCCTAGACTGATTATAAAGGAGCAATGAACTTACATTGCTATAGCGCCCAGAATTTCTCAATCCTCTTTATCAGCAACAATGCACTTTTCAGAATGTGGTCACTGTTGCAATGAGGGATAATCAATCTGTGCAAAGCAAGATCCCATAAATTTCAAACATGGTACTGACCAGGCAATTTGATTTAGTGATACCAGTTGAAGGAGAAACTACTCAACCAGGACACAAGGGGAGATCTTCCGTGCCCTTTTCTGAATCAGAAGTTACGGGATGTTTCACCTCCAGCTGAGAGCATCAATAGGCTCTCTTATTGGGAAAGCAGCACAGCTTATAGCGCAGGGCTCAGTACAGGCACGAGAAGGATCGGCCCAGATTTTGGGCTCAAGTATCCAGCTTGGGACTGGAACAAGCAAAGTGACACCAGAATGCAGCATTGACCAGTCAGGCGCTCATTTAGAATGCCCTCTTGCATAAGAGCCAATTAAAACGTAGGAGAGGTCAGAGTGAACCAGACCAGGTACATCTGCAGGCTTTCACACCTGCTGTCCTGCAGTTCGCAATCTCTCCCACACTGTACCTCACCCAAAACTTCTCTCACCAAGCTAATGAGGGACGAGAGAGAGGGGGCGCGAGAGAGAGTGCGACAGTCAGGAGTGGTGCTGCAAACTTGGCCAATGCTGAGGTGGAGATCACTCAATGATCACTGGCCAATTTCTCACTTGTTTCTTTTAGTCACTGATTCTGTTCCATTCCATGGACTGTCAATACAGAAGCTGAAGAAATAGATCAGACGTTTTTGATATTTGAAGTTATTTTTGTAGTGTTCTCTTTTGTAGATGCAAGTTTCTGGACGCCTTCCCTTGGCAGCATTACCTCAAAGCCTGGGCCTAGCCAGGTATCCATAGTAACACATAAAAAGGCTTTCTTAAATACAACAGTAAAATACTATATGAAATACAGATTTATACATTTTTGTTTACCATTGTTAAGGGTCGGTAATTGAATTGCAGTTTCCCCTGTTCTATACACAGAATACTAGGCAATATGTAAAGTGAGGTTTGATAAGACAGTTCTGGATGGACACAGAGCCTCTCAGGCCATGCTCCATGGGCATGGGTTTTCCTAACACCTGCTGGTACGGATCATAGTGTTAACAGAGTTTAGGTCACATGTACGGTGTCAATCGCACAGGGACCTCTTGATGCCAATTAATAACCACCAAATGGCCAACTATTGCCCTAGCACCATTCTCACTGATCTACAGCCTTCTGCGCTGCACTCCATCCTAAA